>NC_056741.1:1781601370-1781608870 GCF_019279795.1 Protopterus annectens | reverse complement strand
GTTTTCATTTTTTGTTTCTTCAAATAATTACAAGTCTCAGAATTGCAATGGTGAGCCATTAGCTCCAAGTCATAGTAATGGCCATTCCCATGGTTTCTTTAGCAAGGCTGCACACTACCATTAAAGGACACTAGGTTTTAATGGCCTTGGAACACATAGGATCTGTGTTTAAATCAAGTTTTCCAAAGCACGTTGCATAGTCCTACGTTAAACAGGAAAAATGGGCCATTTTCTGGCAAGGGGGGATAGGAGGTAAATGGTCAGCTGTCCTTTTTGCCAGGCCTCAGATTACTTATCTTCTGGGCACAGGACCCATTACAGTTACTAGACAGAACAGATCCTTCAGGTCATGGAAAGTGGTACACTGCTCCTTACCTTTACATATTTTGCAGCAGACAACCTGGTATTTGAATGGAACATTCATTGACTAGTGGTGACTGAAAATGGTTCATCACATTGTGAATAGCATTTTTGAGTGAAGGCAATCTCTTGCACTCCATATGAAGTTGGACAACCTCAGATGGAATAGCCATGTCAGAGTTTCTCATGGCCAGCAGGTTCTTGTGGTGGAGTATAATATTGTCAAAATGGAGTACACAGACCTAAGGTGTTCCCTCCTCCAGGTTTCAGTTGAGTGTGCTTGCAAAGCTGAATGCCTGTTTTCTAGGACTTCTGATAGCTTGGGGTCAATGACTTCCTTTCTGGATGCTTCAGATCCATGCAACCTAAATAATAAACTGTACAAAAAAAAGGGGCAAACAAATTTGATTGAAACTGACTAAAAACTACAATTAGATAGTATACATAATGGGGGAAAAAAATCAGGATTTCTCTCTGCAGATGGCTCCTTCACAGCACTCTGTTGCAATTAGACTATAGACTATAGCTCTGAAACAGTTTTGCCAGATTCCTCACAAGGGCAGCTCTTTCATGTGGCATGAAAATCTGGAATAGCTAGTTATACAATGAGTCAACATCTGGGCTTGTTTGTTAAAAAAAAAAAAAAAATATGAATAATTTCTTTCATCGCTTTCATTTTGATAAATTTTATGGGATCCTTTTCAATGTACCTTTATTCCCAAAAGCATGTTTAATATCTGCAGGCAGCTGTAGAAGTGAGGAATTTGGGTTCTACCAAACTTTATAATTTTGCTCTGGCCTTGCTGGTCACCATTCCCTGATCAGTTCTGCAGAGGATTCTCAGATATCCCAGTTCTAGAAACAGTTACTTGTCTCGCTCATTGGCCAAGATCAGCCTCTCCAGGTTCAAGCTTGTAGGTAGGACACAACTCCACTGATTGCTCTGATCTAGGTCTTTCAGACATGTGCTACATTTAGGCCACACAACAGTTAACTCCTCAACTTACAGCCAAGTAGGAGACTATCAGGCAACCAAATGGAGAATATGCAGAGGATTCTGTTGGCTTAGGTTTTATTAGGGTTCTTTGGACTCAGAACTTTACATTAGATAAAGCATTATGAATAGTAGAGGTTGACTTTTTTTTTAGAAGGTTTTTACACCCATGTCTGACCATAAGCCTATCCCAAAATCAGATATGCTCATTCACCTACAAGGGTGGTGAGTGGTCCTAGAAGGTAGTCATTTATGCAGTTGCTTTGGTGCACTACCTATAGCCATGCTTCTATTAACAGCAGCCAAGGAATTGTGCATCCTCTTTCCATGGCCAAGCATCTCATCTACTCCCTTCCTCCATACCAGGGTCTAAAGAACGTTCCCAAATCCAGCCGTGACCAACGGCACTTTCCCACATGGTGAGCACATCTGGCTGAGACACTTCTATCCTCAGTATTTACTACCTACAGTTGGTGACTTGCATCATTCTGTCATAGGTTCATAGATTAGTACTAGGATAACTGCCCTTGTGAGCAGTTTTAAGCCTAGCTAATTATCCCTTGTGAGACTCAAACCCTGCACCTTGTGTTTGTAAGGCAAACACCTTAACCATTAGGCTACTCTCCCAACCCCAAGAGTCATTTTCCCCCTCTTACCACATCCCTACCCAAACTCCTCGGACTTTTGAAAGTCACATCACAGAGAATCCAATACTCTATTGAAGTGTGTGCACACTTGTATGCATCCCACTCCCCAAAAAGGCTATAATTTGTGCAGGATTCCAAGACCACATCTCATGTCAGCAGCTTTGCAAGCCTTAAAATGGAGCATAGAGCATAGACAGAATAGCAGCTACCATCATTCTCCTCCCCCTCCAAAAAAATGGGAGTGCAGCTCAATCACCCCCACCACCCTGCTGCTCCAGTGCCTGAGCTTACTGAAATTATGGTCATTACTTTGACTAATGACTTTACTCCTTTACATCAGTGCTGTGCTTTCAAGGAGGCAAACGTCGCACGTTACATAACCCTAGTTTGACTTATCACTGGTTTGCCTTGGTGATTTCTACAGTTAGTACATCTGGCTGCCATTTTCAAGTTCCGTGGTTGAAAAACAGTCTTCAGCTCCCTTGAGGCTCTGCGTGACCTGCTGAAGGTGGTCTGTGATTTCTATGGCTCTGCATGACCTGCTGAAGGTGGTCTGTGATCTCTATTCAAGTATTATATCCCTGACTTAACACCCTAATTTCATGATCAGTGGGCCTGAAGTTTTTGTTCTGGAAAACTATTCTTGATGGCTATTTCAGCTGGATAGCTTTGGAGTTGTATGTTCTGTCTACCCATCTTTCATAAGGACAGCATGTTGCCCCAAAATCAGGCAGGTATGTTACTGTACTAACTCCTAGGCATTTATACAACTGCAGCTTGCTACAGTCCACATTAAATACAAAAGTTCATCTTCCAGATTCAGAACTTTTTGCACATTTGAAAAAAATTCCACAACCAAAGGCAAGGAATTAAGTTAACCACAATGAGTTCCTGTGTACCAAAAATCAAGCCAACCACAAAATAAATGAGACTTTTTATTCCTCCAAATGGTCAAAAAACACGAAACAATCCAGTTAAGCACTTTCACTCCGTAATTACCGAGCTTCATCAGAATCAGGATTCTGATGAAGCTCGGTAATTACTCAGTGAAAGCGCTTCACTGGATTTTTGTTTCGTGTTTTTTGACCGTTTGGAGGAATAAAACTTTTCATTTATTTTGTGGTTGGCTTGACTTTTGGTACACAGGGACTCATTGTGGTTCGCTTAATTCCTTGCCTTTGGTTGTGGAATTTTATTCTTGGTTTTGTTCGCCATCGCCTTGTTCACATTTGGAAAAAGCTGGAAGTTTAAGGTTTTAACTTATTGTTCTAATGTCTGGGTATAGCACAGCAGAGGAGCCAAATATTGACCAGAAGGAAAAAGTTGCTGAAAAGTCTTAGTGGCAGTGGAATTACAGGTCTGCAGCAAGATCTTAGATTTAAGCAATATCATTATGGAAAGGTTCCTTACATAACTGTTTTTGTATAGAATGAAAATACTGATACTGGCTAATATTTCTCTTGAATATGGTCATAGGGAAAAGCAACTTACCACCAGCATGTGAATGCTTTGAATCGCACCAGCATCAATTAAGTTTGCATCAATCTCTTGCAAGTCTTGGCGAACGGCACATAGAGTCTAAGTAAACAAAAGTAAGTTTTAATGACTTCACAAGACAGATTTTAAAATGCATTTTCAGTTTAGAGGAAAATACCATAAACTGAAAAGTATCAGTATGATATCGGAATTTCCTGTAAAGTTTAACAAAGAAGATACTCCAAATCTTTCATACATAACCATCTAACCTTGCACTAGGAATCAGTCTACTTCAACCCTATTGGTAGAAACTGCAAGAAACAGTGAAAGCAGACAGGTTCCCTCACTGAGCACTAGCTCCTTGTGCACACACTGTTTATTTTTTTGGGAGTCTGGCACTCCCTTTTGCAGGGTACCCAAGCCAGCACAACTATCACCTCAAAAAACAAAGGCACTGCTCAGTTTTCATGGTTTACACCAAGTCATTCCCTCTGTTGTAGTCAGGCATGTGTCCTCATAACCCCTGCCCCACATAAGAGGCAAGGAGACATTTTTTCAGCTCTGCTACATCTTCCAGTACCATGGCTGCTAATCAAACCCCAGTTGCCTGGATCACTCATCCCTTCTCTGCTTCACTTCGGGCTAGGATAACACATTAAAAGGTAGGCCTGCTTTGAACATGGACAGTAAAATTAAAAATGTGGGCAGATCCCCATCCTCTAATTTGTATACACATTCCTTACCATGATTCATGCTTGGTCACATGCATAAAGATAGGTCAGAAGAAACTAGTGAAAGACAATAATATCTGATACTTGTTTAGCAGAGCTTCTATACCCACTTATCCATCATATACTGAAACATGCCATTAAAAATGATTAACTTAATTAACAGCAACTGTAACAAAACTTATATTCTTGGATTTTGTAGCAGAGAAAAATTCAGAACCAGGTATGGATGGAAAGTAATCAGACGTGTCAAGGAATGTTTAAGCATGGAAATATCTAGTATAACCACTTAAGATATTACATCTGTGCAAGTCAGCTCTGGCACAAATATCAGAGTAATTACATTTGTATACATTGGACAGCACAGTGCTTTGCCAGTCCAAACCAATTCCAAATATTGTATTTCAATATTTGCAGCATAATTATTAAAATTAACTCTCATTGCAATAGCTGTGCTTGTAAAAGTTCAGGAATATCTTTCCATATTTAAAGCTGTAACCAAAGCTTCATGACTATTGTTACCACTGACTTTCTGCTAGGAAGATTTAAATGATTCACCTACACAAAATACAGAACTAGAACTTTCTGTGGAAGAGTGCTGCAGCAAAAACAATGGATAAATAGCAGGAGCAGTATGTACTGAAAATTCTGTAATTTAGCAACAACTGGAGGAAGTGAATGAGGCAAGTACAAGTCACTGAGATTGTAGCTGCAAGAAAAGCTTGGGAAACTGCCAAGTTGAGCATAGTTAACATTTATATGGATTTCAGGTATGTCTGCTGGCAATTCTGGAAGCAGAGGGAGTTTCTGATATACCCCAGGGCAAATCAAATGCTAGCCATATTGGATTCACTCCAAATGGTTTTATTCCTTCCTAGAAAATTGCTACAATTAAACTGCAAACCCTATTAGAGGCAGTAATTCAGCAGATGCTTCATTAACTGAACCCTAGCCAGAAGTAACAAAACTGTCAAAATTGTAATAACTACTCAACAGAACAGTAGAATTTCAAGACAAAGCATTAGAGACAAACATGGGTTTAAGCCGGACGCAAAAAGCCTCTGATTACGTATGGAAACATCTGGATGGAGGGTAGCCCTAATCAAGCTACTGTTTGTTAGGAGCTCATCACTTTCCTTGTCACCTATGAGGATTCTTTATTACAACTGAAATCTCCAGAAATTGCATCTCCCTTCTGACACTCCATGTAGTGTATTATGACAGTTTGTGCCTTTATTACCCTCTTAAGACCCACTGGTAAATGTGTAGGTGGATTTTAGCCAGATACCCATATCAGTTAAGGAGTAGGCAATATACCTTAAATATATAATGAAATGAAATCAAGGAAGAAAGAATATCCCCATGTTAGATCATGATTAAATTTGCATCTAGTTGCAAACCTTCCAGTATGTTTTAGTGAATGTTTACACGTTTAGGGTTATTCACAAGACCAAAAATATTAATTCCGCTTCCATGGGCTATTGAGCCCAAACCAGGGCATGTGTTTAAGAAACTTTGCAAGCATTAAATGTGAAATTGCAGTTGACCTGCCCTAATCAACTTGAAGTCTAGTGAAAAAGTCAATTAAAAAAGTTTCTGAAGCTTGGTTAGCATATTTTAAAATGCATTTTCAGTTTAGAGGAAATACCATAAACTGGAAAGTATTATGATCAATACTTTTGATAAGACTGCACTTAATTCAATATTTGATACACTATGATTACAATATTTTTGATTAATTGGATTGCAGACAGGAATCTCCTACCCCCTACTACCTTTCAGGATTAGGACAAATGTAATGACATCTTGATTCTGTCACTCATTACAGTTTTTGTCTCAGTCTGGCAGATGCAGTACTTCCCTGAGAATACAAAGGCATGTAGATACAATGAACATGAGAGATTGCTAGGTTTGCAATCATCTACCATCTGCTTATCACAGAGTCCCAGTGAATGTGGAACCATTGACTCAAAATGCTAAATCTCAGCAGCAGTGACTTGCCACCAAGAATTTTCTTCATGAAATAGGCTCCATATCTGAATACAATGCCCAGTGAAACTAACATCTGTATTTATGGATAGAAATTTGGATGGCTATCTGTAGATGAGAAACTAAACTTTTGTTGGGAATTTGGAATAGTATAGAAAGACTAAGGCTGTGTATAACCAATCTGTGAATGCTACAAACATATTCAAATTAAAGGTCAATATTGAACATTGCATTATCTGCATATAACTGATACAAAAGGCTAACCTTACAAATGGTTGCCTGGATACTGGACTGGTAATTAACAAATCTACCACAAATTTAGAGGAATTTTGTGATCAAATCCTTTGGGTTCTTGGACCCCTACTTGGGTGTTATGTGGATTTGGCCATGGTATTTGATGAGACTGCACTTGGTTCAATATTTGATACACGATTACAATTCCTTTTTGATTAATTGGATTATTCTTTGTTAATTTTCAATGTCTAAGTTAAAAGTAATCATTCCTGCGCATCCCTGTATTGTCTCGAGTACAACAGGGCTGTGGGAGTACCAAATTAAAAGGGAAAGGAGAAAGCAAACAGTGTTGGCAAGCTAAATCTATTGATGATTGTTGGTATAAAATTGTTAAAAAGACAACTCTCACCAAGGTGTATAATTGGTTAGGTTTAAAATAACTCACTGGGACTACTAGCCTAGTAATTGCCTATAAAACATTCTTTGGATGGGGAATAGGAAATTCATCTGCCAAGGCCCTGCTTACACTTAAAGGGTACCAGAAGGCCCTGCTTACACTTAAAGGGTACCAGAACTTGTCAGATTTGGGATGCATTCCTAGTCTTAAAAAAGTTAATTTGCCTTTAGCCTAGTAAAAGTATATTATTGAATTTATAATTGATAAAGCAACTTCAGCATATATATATATCAGACCTTTTGGGACAATGTTCTTCTTGGGCAAACTGTCAGAAATTTAGTTCCAGTTAAGTGTAAAAATGTATTTAGGTAATCGTGAAATGCATTTTTAAATACTTAAATGAAACAGATAAGAATTTGGGTATACAAATGTAAGTGCATTTGTGGGTTTAAATCCCCATCTATAAAGGCGAATAATGATCAGTGGATGTATACAAAATGTACATCAGATGAGTTTCAGAACAGCATGTCTTGCCAATACAGCAGGCAATGGAGTCTGTGAAAATCTACAAAAACTCCTTTAAGCGCGTCATTTCTTATTCTGATAGATTCAAAAATTTACTGCGTTATCCCTGTAACCTGGACTTGTGAATGAGGAATTTGAAATTTTCTCCTG
>NC_056741.1:1781551370-1781596370 GCF_019279795.1 Protopterus annectens | reverse complement strand
AACATGTCTACATTTGACTGACAACAGCTGAAATGTCAGTACAATAGGATAAATTGCACTGTAAAGCCATTATGGCTAAAATGATCCCCCAAGTTCAAATTCCATGCAATGGAATAGATAAGGCAATTATAAAATATACAGTTTCAAGCTGCAAATCACAAGTAGCTGAAATGAAGATGCTAAACAGGCATTTTGCTAAATCCATAGAATGGGTGCTCAAGGAAATGGTTAAAAAAATGCCATGCCAATTTAATCAATCCTCGTTTATGAATTTAAATAAGACTACACTAATTTCACCAACTCCATCTTAGATAAAGTCCTTTATGGAATATTCAATGTAAAAAATGCACAGTACACACCACATGGAGGCCACCATGGCATTCCCTGTTCTACCAGACAATTTTTGGTCACTACCCACACCACACATGAAAGATTGGCCAAGATACTAAAATTTTATTTTCACAGAAAGCAGAGATAAGCAAGAATGTTGTTTATACTTTCAGGAAAGATTAGACAGTAAATAACCTTGGACATTACTAATAATCCTAAAACTACTTGGAATACGATTTATCATGACTCGGACAACGCAAGGCACATTGAACTTGATCGAAACTACAACCTTGATCTAATGAACATGCAGACCACTTAAAAATAAGGACATTTCAAAAATTTAGCAGATCTGATGAAGTCTCAGTGAAAGTGCTGCAGAACTTAAGACACAGATACAAAGGAATTCTGTTTCTAAAACTTTATTGAACTTAATTGAATGATATTGGCCATTTTAACTTGAATGTGTTTTACATGAATGTATTTAAACTAACTTGCATTGTTTAACTGATTAATGTATGAATATAGTGAGGAATTTTATAGAACAATTTAAGCACACCCACAAGCAGAGTCAGTCCTACCTTGATGTCATCTTGAGATTAAACCCACCCCCTCCTCCATGACCAATATGGACAGGATCTGACTTGATAAAGCCCCACTGAACAGTAATCAATACCCAGCTGTCTATCTGCAAACTCAGTCTACTAAGCAGTGCCAATGTGTCAAATTTACTGAGTAATGTTATCAATTCTGTTTCTCATTAAAATTATTTATTTTATTTAACATTCATTTACCAGGAAATCTGACTTGGAAACCGCCAATTTTCAGCAGAGGCCAGGGAAGAAATGCAGAAATGTTCCAGATACATGTTGAACGTGGGAGGAAACCAGAGCACCTGGAGGAAACCCACATGAACACAGGGGGACATGCAGACTTCACACAAAATGCTCCCCAGCCAAGAATCAAACCGGAAAAAATCTGAGGAAACACAAACCACTGCACTACTGCGCCATCCATTGATCTCTACTTAGTGTAGTTTAGATATTCAGCCGGAGAAGCACCTAGCAGAACATCTATAGACAGGAAAGCCCTGGCACAACCAAAACTATATGTAGACACCAACATAGCCAGAGCACACCAGTTGTCCAACAGCAGTTGCGAGGAGATACCATGATTTTAATCTTATGTTTTTCCTAGCAACCTCTGACACTAGGGTTTCTCTGCTCACAAAACATGACTGGACGGAAGTAGATGCCCTCTTATTAAATCTGTAGAACAGGAAATAATCAGATGTTATTTTTGCAGGGAAAGGCCACTTTGCATCCCTCATTAAGGGCTATGCCATCACCCACTTAAAACTCCAGGGTTATATAATCTGCTAGAAGAGGGAAAGCCAGAGGCTGCCCACTTTTCCAAGGTTGTGTGACCTTGACATTTAAATAGGAAGCAATCACTGCAAAATGACATTTTCCATTGCTGTTCAATTTAACATTTTGTCTAATGTCAATCTTCACTGAATCCTTGACCGTGGGCTCAGTTCAGAGCCTCGGAACAGACTGCTGTTAATTTCAACTCGTGCCTTCCAAACTCTCAAGCCAGGCACTGTTCATAATGCTCCTCTTGAAAATAACCTCCGATCTTGTTTGCCACTTTGAAGGTCAGATGTGTTTGTCCTTTTCTCGAAACTAGGCTGATTTTGAGTAGGTTTATTTCTTTTAATACTCTTACATCTATGTATTTTTATTTATATTCTTCTTAAACTTTGTCTGTCTACCAGCTCCTCTCATAGCTTAGTTTAACTATTTCTTTTCTCTTCATCTTTCTACCTGTGGTAGTCTTTTTTTAGTACCATTGTTGGTACATGTATACCCTTTATTACCTCTTTAGATATGCTTATCCCTTCTTAATTGCTTAAAAACTCTGCATCTCTTCCTCGTCTGTGTGACTATTTCAGCCCTTTTTTCTTTTATGGCTGAACAACTATCCATTGTAAAAAAGATGGAAACGCACCACTGGTTTCAAAAGGTGCCAGAAGTGGCAGGGTAAGATGCCAGACTATGTCGGACACACTATGTGCATACTGCCTGGGGAAACTTCATCTTTAGGAAGATTGTTCAATCACAGGTTCTATACCCATTCCCTTACTGAGATGAAGAATAAACATCTTGAAGGGACTCCTCAAATCTGATTTAGAAAAGGCCATTACTGGGTCTAGAACTGAAGATGTCACATCTTCATCCTTCTCTTCCTCTACCAAGAAAAGACCTTCTTTGCTTCCTAGTTCATCAGAACCATCCAAGGTGGCCTAAGCTGACATCGGTACTGAAAAGCTCTTTGGTATGAGAAGGTTCATCTGGCACCACACCTAAAACTGTATCGGAACCAACAGTGACTTCTTTGGTACCCTCAGTGCCAAAAAGAGTCTCAGTGCCAAAAAGAGTCTCAGCTGCCTTTCCTTCCTAGGACAAGATACTCACCAACCTCTGATCCTTTTAAAGACAGGCCACCAAGTCCCTTTCTTGAAGCGAGACCTCCCAAGTCTCCTTTGACTGGCTCTATCCAATCTACTAAGTCTCTAAGAAGCCACCATTTTGAGACTGGTGGATCAGCTTCTGATAGCAAGGGGGGTTGTTTGTTCCAAGCCACACTGGGATTGGAACCAGCCAGTCTATAATACCTTCAATTCCTCCTCAAACTCCTGTTGAATCTTTGGAGCTCCCAGTTCTGACACTCCCAGCACAGACTGTCCCAGTTCCAGTAGCATCCTCTTCTCTAGTTCCAAGAGTTGCCTTGAGCTCCTCTGAGTTTTCAGCACCAGAGGGCTCCCCAGGTCGGGGCTCTCTGGTTGGGTCCATGGTTGGGGTTCATAGTGTGAAGATCCATTTCCTAGTTTCAGAGCCATCCATGTCCCTTGGTGCTTTGGCCCTTGTAGTGTCGACCCAGGCTTCTGCTTCACGGGTTGCCTCCTCTGTCCAGGGTGTGATCCCAGTTCTAAAGGAGTTCATTTCAGTTCTGGGCTCCCATCCCTCTATGGGGGGGGGGGGGGTTGGCCTTCCAAGTCATGGAGAAGGCCTTGTCCATTGAGAACTCGCAGTCCTAACCATCCTTGTTGGGACAACTGTCTACATCCCCTTGACAAGCTGCCATCTGACTAGTCCATGGGACATAGGCCACATGAGTCCCAGGTTGCACCCACTTTGGTGGTTTCCTCTTCAGACACTTCCCTGGATCATTCCCCCTGAGTAAGTTCCTGTGAAGAGGAAACACAAGAAGACTTTAGACTCACTGGAAGAGTTTCACTGAAGATGCTGATTTTGATGAAGGGGAAGGTTGCACTAGGTAACCCCCTGATGTTTCCTTCAGGGACCATCCTACAAATCCTGAAACAGAGGGGTGGCTGGTCCTCCATCCAGCCTTCCTGTATACCGGGAGGCTTTTCACGCCCAGCCCTCTACTTCTTGGATCTCTCCACCTGCTGATGATCTCAAATTGATAGCTTAGCAGGTGTAGAAGATGCCTGATGCCATTGAGCCAATACCCAAAAAACCTGATCATATCTCATCATCCCCAAAGGATGAGCCTCACTGGTCCAAAGGAATACCCGTTGATGCCATGGTGATAGCAGCAGCCACAAAAAGGGAACTTGCCAAGAAAAGTCCGACTATCCATCCTTCTAACAAGCAGAATAGGACTTTGGATAGATTTGGGAAGTGCATTTATGCTTCAAAAAACCTTTGCTCTCTCAGGTCCTTGAATTATATGGCACACTTCACTAGACTACAGAGAGATCTGATCAAGGAGCTTTCAGATACTCTCGAAGGGCCAGTGGCTGAAGGGGTACGGGATAAAGTTACCTTTCAGCTATAACCCTTGATGCAATTTCTAACTCGTCCATGAGACTGATTTCTCATGCAGCTGAAGGGACTTCCAGAGCAGCAGGTTTAGGCTTATCCATTAGAAGACATTCCTGGATGCGCTTGTGCGACTGTGGAGCCATTCAAAGAGTCATTCGTCAGTGCTTTGTTTGACTGATGCACCCTTTTTGGTTCCAAGGTCAGACGCACTTTAGCCAGATATGAAAAGAATGATAAGACCCTTTCTGCTGTAGGCATAAATGGTTTTAAAAAATCCAATGGGCCTTTCCAGGATTCACATGGCAAAGACTTTCCCCAGGGCAAAGGGGGAAGTAACAGAAGATGCCACCCCAGAGGCAGATATTGACCATAAAACCAGGGGTCCAGAGATCCTCTGTCTGGCACTTCCTACCAGCACCCCTCAATGGGTACCCTCCTCTGGAGGTAGTCCGGGAATGACCTTGCACCAATCGGCCTGGCAAACTAGTATGGACAGATGGGTGCAGGGAATAGAGAGGTCACAAAATACCATTATCAGTTCTACCATCATCCCAGAAGAAACTCCCAGATGTACCACCCAGTCACAGGGAAGCAGCAACTTTAGAAATTCAAATACTGCTAGACAAAAAGAGTCTTCCATAAAGTCCCACCAGACCAAACATGATCAGTTTTTTTACTCAAGGTTCTTTTTGGTGCCCAAAAAAGAACAGGGGACTGGAGACTTATCTTGGATCTCAGCCAATTCAACAAAGCAGTTCAGCAAACCAAATTGCAGATGGTCATGGTACAGTCAAGACTTCCATTCTTGGAAAAAAGTGATTGGATGTACTCTGTAGACCTTCAGGATGCTTAAGACATAAAAATGGACAAAAGCTAGGAGCCAGTCATTTCCAATTCAGAGTGCTGCCCTTTGGTCTCACCACAGCCCCCAGGGTGTTCACCAAATGCATGGCAGTTGTGGCAGCTCATCTCAGACTGCTAGGATTTTGAGTATTTCCTTACCTCTATGACTGGCTCCTTATCACTACCATCAGGTGTCAGAATGGGCAAGAGACTACACTCTACACCTCTATGTCTCTAGGTATAACCATACATTTTGAGAAATCAAGCTTGCAACCCGCTCAGCAATTAAGAGTTTATTGGAGCCTGTTTAAACACTATTTCTGCCTCACTCCCTCCAGAAAGACTTCAATGAATCAGATCACAAGTCAAGTGTATTTTACAAAAAAGGATCCCAGCAAGACCAGTCCTACAAACATTGGGCTCCACGTCAGCAATCAATCGTTCTTGTTCCCCTAGGAAGGTATCACATGCAAATTTTGCAATGGCTACTTGCTTTCCAATGGTCTCGATGCACCTACCAATGTCGCACCTAATCTTAATTACTGATCGCTGCAAACAGTATCTCACATGGTAACTCCACTCCAATCATTCTCTTGGGTCAGCCATTCATTTTTCCCCATCTGGGAAAAACAGTCCAAAGCACATGGCCCCAATTAGAGGCCAACATGCACATCAATGTTCTCAAGATGAGGGCAGTGCTGTTAGTGTTGCAAGCATTCCAAGATGTCCTGCCTCTAGGGACAATAGCTATTCAGATGAACATGTCAGTAGTCTGGTACATCAACAAACAAGGGGGAACCAAATCTTACCCATTGTGTCGAGAAGCCCTCAGAGTTTAGCATTGGGCAATTTCTTCCAACTGCTTTCTCACAGCAACTCACATTCCGGGAAGCTCCAATGTGATAGACAAACTGGGCAGAACCAGTCTCATGCCTTACGAGTGGTCTCGAAATCTTGTGGAGAACTAGATATTTAGTCATTGGGGCCAACCCTTGCTGCAATCTTTTTGCATCCCCCCTACACAAGCGCAGCAGTTACTTTGCCCCAATTCCTCCACCCGGGGAGTCACCCAGAGATGCTCTTCTCCACAATTGTCCCCCCCGGTGTCCTCTATGTCCTTCCCCCAACTCCCTTGATATCTCAGTTTTTAAAGAAAGCCAAAAGGTCAGAGAACTCAAATAATCCTCTTTGCCCCCTTCTGGCCATGACAAGTTTAATTTCCCTTCCTTGGCCTCATCTTCTTTGGAAACCATGGATTCTAGACCCAGTTCCAGATGTGCTGTCCCATCTAGAGGGCATGGTTCATCCGAATCTCCAACATCTCAAGCTCACTGCATGGCTTCTCCAATTCCCATAATTGCCAAGCATCCTTCCCTTTCTTCTCCTGTCTGGCAAATTGAAGTTCATCTAGCCACAATTTCCAACTTTCATACGGGTTTTAATGGTGCAGTTCTAATGTCACACAAACTTTGTAAAGCATTTTTAAAGGGTGTCCTAATGTTAATACCTCCAATTAAGGAATCATTCCTCCTTGGGATCTAACTTTAGTTCTTCAGGGCCTTACTATGAAGCCTTTCACACCATCAGGGACTTAAGATATTCATCTTGGAAAACTATTTTTGGTAGGCATTACATCTGCCAGAGTATCTGAGCTGCTGGCCTTATCCTGCATACCTCACTATTTAATATTTAACAATGACAGGGTTGCTCTTAGGACAAATCCAACCTTTTTACCAAAGGCCGTTTCAGAATCTAACAGTAATCAAACTATACAACTGCCAGCCTTCTTCCCCAATTTTTCTAATAAAAGGGAGTATGCCCTTCACTCACTAGACATCCACAGTTAACCATCTTCACAGAAGAAAAGATTTTAGAAAATCTGACCAATTTGTGACATTCTCCTCTCTTTTATTAGGTAATCCTGTTTGAAAGGTTGCCTTGGCCAAATGACCAAGACACTGCACAACTTTCATCTCTTTCTAGAGGACTTCAACTTTCACATGCAGTTAAAGCCCATTCAAAGAGAGCAATGGCAGCTTCTGCAGTTTTTCATGCCAAAGCATCTCTGGATGATGTCTGCAGAGCAGCCACTTGGTCTTCTCCTCATTCCTTTATCACTCATTACAAATTGGATCAGGTCTTGAGGGTATGTGAATCATTCGACTCAATGGTGCTTAGAAATATGCTTCTGCGAGACCTCCCAAGATTAAAGTAGTTGGGGACTCTTGTCCCGCTGCCAAGGATTCAGTGAAAACTGACATCAGATAAAGGTGCGTCTTACCATAACGTTCCATTTGTGTTGTCAGTCTTCACTAATCCTTGACATCCCCACCCTCCTTCCCCAACCTGAGACTTTAGTGGACTGGAATTTCCATAGCTAGCTTCATATAAAAGGACATATCTGGTCTCGGACTATTATGTCTATTATTTAACTATAAATTCTGCCCATCTGTCTTTTATGTTGGGGAAACTGAGATAATTTTCAAGAGGACCACTATTGGTAGTGCCTGGCTCAAGAGCTTGGAAGGCATGAGCTGAAATTAAAGGTCAAGTCGGTTCCTGAGGCTCGGAATAGAGACCACTGTCAAGGAATAGTGAAGACTGCCAACACAGCTGGAACATTATGGTAATATGTAACTTTTTTTTTCTAAGTAAAAAGTGGGAGAGAAAGCAGCAAGCTTATATAAATAAAAAAATCAAAATGAGACTCTTAAAACTGAAACCCACTAAAGCAGTATTTTGCCTACTCTTATGCAAGTAATCAGAAAGTTCTGAAGATATTTACAATGTTCATTTTAATATTTCTCAAGCAAGTGATGCAAGACAGAGTTGAGATGAGTGTCCCCAAATATGTATCTGTATTGCCCCAAATATGTATCTGTATTGCCCAAAAACTATTTTGTATGTTCTTCAGTCCCCTAAAACATGGTAAAATGTCTGTAACACATGCAAAAGTATGAAGTTCTTGGACAGAGTCACTATATAGTTTGTTTCTAGACATTTATTATTCACTTTGATAAGCTGGGCAAGTAGTCTGGCCCAAAGACCCTTAGCCATTACATTACATGGGCCACAAGGAACAAAATTACAGTACAGTTAAAGGATCTTACATAATATATGAAATATATTTTTTAAGACCACAGTAACATTTTACAATGCGCAACAGCTGAAAGGCTTTTAAAGTGCAAAATATATAAAACCCTCTATACAAAAGTGTGAATCAGAAAACTGCAAAATACAAAAATGTGTGAGCTTCAGTATATCAATATGAAAACTGAGGTGAGTGCAGCTAGCATGGAGAAGTTGCTTTTCAAGGCATTTTGAGTTTAACAATGCTTGGAATGACTTCTGGAGGAAGCTGGTTTGTTCAGCTTTTAGTAGGAGGTAGGTCCAGCAGGGCTACATTTAGACAAGGTCCCCCCATACATTTTCAAATGTGGTCTACTTAGATTTATGGTGCAATCAAGGCCCTGTCACAGTGGATAGTTTTCCCCCCTGAATGGGGGTCTAAAGATGGAAAATGGCCCAGCATAACAGTGCCAAATAGTCTGGTTTTGCATTTTGTGGGCAACCAGTTTAAGCCTCCCAGTTAAGTTAGTGGTGAGCTTTGGGATAAAATATGTAGATTTGTACTTGCTTATCAACTGCATCCATTTTGGAGATATCACAAAATGGATTCACTTTTGGGCCTGCACAAAATTAAATGTAGATGTAAGACTTGCACCGTTTTGCTGTTGACTATTTCTCTACTAGCCTTACAAATGTAGTTCATTCAAGAACACATGCAGATTGCACAAACTGCCAAGTTCTACTGCCATTTTGTTTTCAGGATGACCTCTCAGTTGAGTACTGCAATTTTTTTATGATCTTGAGACCTACGGATGCTTTCACTGTATGTTGTCTGCCCTAATCTTTGGCCCATGAAATAGGTAAACATGGTTTACATATCAGCTCATATACCCTTTTATCAAATAAATAAGCAATAAAGGTTTACATATACATTTATAAATACATACAAATGTGACAATGAAAAATGTAGTCTACACATTTTCATACTATACAAAGCATGGACTGTTACAAGTAGTGTACTTGCCTTTGGTACTGAGGTAGACAGAGATGGGGTGATTGGAGTTTGCTATCCTCTAATGTTGCACTGAAATGACAGCAATTCGCAGTGCCATCCCTCTGTTGAGACATTGTGATCCCATGTGCTTGAGTTGGTGGTAGCTCAGGTGGATGTAAAAAGATCCCATGGCACAGAGGAAAAATGTAGAGGAAGTTCTCCAATGCCTTAGCCAAATTTCCCCAAACAGTATAAAAACACTTCAGATGGTCCCCAGAAGCCACAAGCTTAGTGTGACTAAAAAAGAGTGACTAATTGAAAACTAAACCTTGAACCACAAAAAATGGCTAGCTGAGAAAGCTTTTGTCCTTCAATATAGAACTTGAGAACATTTTAAAACAAACCACCAATTTGGTTTAAAAACCTCCACCAAAAAATATCAGTTATAACTTTTGTGCCAGCAGACACTTTAAATTGATATGTTTGTTAAGACCTGTTTTTTGTGTACACTAAGCCAAATTTGCCATGCGACTTCCTTACACTGTGAAAGGATATTGTAATTCCCTTTCAGACTAGCCATGTTAACATTAAGAGGACAAAAATTCAAACTTCCTAAACTCTGGACATGCTAGAGTGTGACATGCTAGGGTATTATTGGTGCCCTTTTTTCTAATGGCCAAGGTGTGCTCGTATACCCTCTTAGCCATTCCTGTTTTCCCAATGTAGAAGCTTGAACATGTGGAACATCTTGCTGTATAAACCATACAACAAGACTTACAGTTTGATTCCTTCAACAGAAATACTTGGTGTTGCTTATGAAAATATTTGAAGTGTCCACATTCATAGTTTCCAAATTGAGGTTTCTCATGGGATTTATTACTACTATGCCTTTCCAGTAATGTTTGCCGATTTTTTGTAAATGCGTCTACCCAAATACATCTGCCATCTCAACATTCCCAAGAATTATTTTCCAAATAGCTTTCAAAATTTTCCTGTGTGCGCTACTATCAGTAGGCATAAGTAAAGGAAATGTATGCCTATAAACTGTGTTTGAAACATCAGGTTTGGTGTTGTGTCAATGTTAGTTATGAAATCTGCTCTCAAAATAGGCTTGGCTTTAGTTAGTCCAACAGTCAAGACCTAAAGGTAATGTCCTTGATAAGCCTCCATGATGTCCTTCATAGCCTCTTTGAATAAATTTAGTGAGGTGTTGTACTTCTAAACTGGCTAATCCAAGCCTTATAAATTGTCCCTTAAAGACATTCTTTATCATGTAAAGTGGGTGCTGGCAAATAATGGTTGACTATAGTATCCTTACTATACATCCTACTATTCAACTGCCTGTCCTTTTTGTTAATGTCCAAATATCTAGATAGTTGACATTTCCTAACCCACTCACTGTAAAGTTTAGAAAAATGGATAATTTTAAAATCTCAAAATTCTAAAAATTCCTCCTTGTTTGCTTTCCAAAGCAATCAATAAAACACCTATAAAAATAAAACTTCATAACCGTTTCCAGTTGGCCATGAAAAGATTTGCATAAACTGGTGCCATTCTTGCTCCCATCGATGCACCTGACATTTGTAGTACTTGTTAAACTGAAAAAGTCACTGTCCAGCACAAATTCTAGTAATATGCACAAGGTATTATTGAAACCACCCTTCAGTGTGCTAAACCTACTCAGGTATTCAGTTACAAATTCAGTTCCTATATCATGCAAAAAACAAACCGATAACATCTATAGGATTGTAGGATGTTACTAGGCTAATGACCCTAGGGCCCTTACAAGCCTAGCCACGTTTTACCCTCATTTCCATGATCAACATCTATCACTCCCTGTCCAAGAGGGACATGGGAGGAAGCCCAGGTGTGAATTTATGGTTACCCATTCTATTGTTCAGATTGCTTTTGAAGAGGGACAGTGAAGTAAAGGATCTATAGAGCACATAAGACCTAGTCATGAGTAAGAACTATTTATATGCACACCCCGAACAGACACCAACAGGTAAAACAATATTTCTGCTTTAGAGTGAACCTGCAAGCTACCCCCAAGCTACCCCCAAAATATTATAGACCAACAACTTGCCTTCTGACGACAAACTATACATGGGGGGGGGATTAGTAAAGTAGAAGTTAAGGAAACAGAAGTTATGGAGTGTCTGCAGAGTGAAGGATTTAATGTAGAAAGTCTAACAGACTGCATCACAGCATGGAGCGAGTCCCCAAAATATGGTGAAGCAGGAAGATCAGGAGGCATCTGAAGAAATATGGACATGGGAAATAAGGTGCAATATTTATGCAAAGGAAAAAAGCAAAACTGATACAAAAAGAGCAACACCAAAAATATTTTGAGAGAAATACAGGCAAAGGAATCTGGATATGGAAAACCTTACAATACAAAAAAA
Organism: Protopterus annectens; assembly: GCF_019279795.1. NCBI lineage: Eukaryota > Metazoa > Chordata > Ceratodontiformes > Protopteridae > Protopterus > Protopterus annectens. The sequence goes on along the minus strand of NC_056741.1, from coordinate 1,781,584,878 downwards.
TAAGAAGACAGAGGAAAAGTAGAAAAGGAGATCAGTAATGGAGAAGTTGAATAGAAACAGAGGTTATGGAGCACCTGCAAAGTGAAGGATTCAGTGTAGAAAATCTAATGCAGAAAGCACCACAACAGGGTAGAGCAATAGATATCCAAATTAAGGGAAAACCAGTGGAAAAGGAAGCAATTGGTCAGGTCCCATATCAAGATATTTTGGAACCTTCCACAGGAAACAAGTATAAACGTTCACTTAGCTAGACAGCAAGGGAAGGAACAGGAGACTACAGATACTCTGATGCAGTCAATGTTGAGTAGTGATAGGCCAGTGAGTTCACATATGACAGAGCAACGGTTGGCACAGGATGAAATTGAAGATTAGGTGCCACAGGAAGATGCTATAGAACTTTATGCCCAGAGGAAGTGGAAAACAAAGGATGTGCCCTTAGTCTGGAAGAAAATGAAGTAAGGGAAGACTTGCTTGATGGACACATACATACACACACATATACACATACATACTTTTTTGAGGTTTTATTGACCTTCTGTAGTCTAATTGATTTTTAATATATATATATATATATATATATATATATATATATATATATATATATATATATATATATATATATATATATATATATATATATATATATATATATATCTCAATGAAAGACTACAGAAGGTCAATAAAACCTCAAAAGGCAGAAGTCTAAAAACAAATGAACACAGTAATTAGGACTGTCCTGTAAACAGGATGTTACTGTGCACTTAAAATTAATAAGCGATTAAGTTCTACCACAAGAGCACAGTGTCAGGATGCAATGGAAGTGGAGAAATTGAATACCATCATGGAAGTATTGAAGAGAGAAAAATATAAAGCAATTAAGACAAGATGCGTCACTGTTAGAAGACTATAGAAGAGGGAATAGATAAACAAAAATACTAAGATAGATGTGATAAAAGCAGTGCACAGTATTAGAAGAGACCAGGATCTATCATGCACTATCGCAAATTAAAAATTTAAGCACAGGTGGAAAAAATTTAGAAGATACACAGATTAATATAAAGGAAAAGTACAAAATAGGCAATTTAATGATGAACCAAAAAGGTTTTAGAGAATTGGGAAAACACAGTAAAAGAAATTGAAAGACTGCCATGAAATGCATTTTGCAGAAGTATCTATGAAGATCCTGTGGAACACAAAGATGCTAAATGGATAAAAGTAAAAGAAAGAATATGAAGTCTAAAAGCACAGGATATGAAATGGGATGAAGTAGCAGCCAGAGAGATTGAAACAAAGTTAAGAAAAGCCTCTAATTGGAAATCCCAAGGCCCAGATGCAGTGCCTAACCTTTGGTTAAAAGGCGTTAACATCTTTGCATGAAGACCTAGCCATGAGTAAGAACTATATACGCACACCCAAAGCAGACACCAGTCTGGTAAAACAATGTTCCTACTTAAGTGAACCTGCAAGCTACCCCAGAAATTAGACCAATAACGTGCCTTCAGACTGCATATAAACTACACACGGTAATTGATGCCGACAGAGTTTATATCCATTTAAAAGAAGACTCAATTATGGCAGTAGAACAAAAGGGCAATAAGAGTCATATGGAACAAAGGATCATTACAAAAGGGCAATGAGTCATATGGAACAAAGGATCATTTGTTGTTAAGTCACAGTGAATAACTGTTAAAAGGGGAAGAATCTAAGTATGGCACGGATTGCCTTAAAAAGCATTTGGTAGTATCCCACATTCATGGATAAGAGTGCGCTTAAAAATGTACAAGATGCATCCTACACTGATGGACTATGTTACAGTGACCATGAAACAATGGCAGACCACTTTGCAATTAAACCATAAGGACAAATTATCCCAGGGATAAAAATTCAAAGGGAGAATATTCCAGGGTAACTCTCACTGTTGCTGTTCTGCCTTGCCCTTAACCTATTAAGCAGTTTACTTAACGGCTTAGGCCATGGCTACAATTTGGCTCCTAGAAAAATAAAGTCTAAAGACTTATCTTCTATTTGTTGAAGATTTAAAACTGTATAGCTGAGATGAGGAACTGAAAGCACACTGCAGGTTGTGCAAACTTTAGATATTAGAATGTTATTTGGCCTTGATAAATGTGTAAAAGAATCCTTTAAAGTAGGAAAACTGCAGCACCAGGAAAACATCAGTTTGGGGCAAGAATATGATAAATGAACTTGACCAAGAGAGTGTATAGATACTTGGGAACTGATAAGGATCAGCAATAAATCATGAACAAATGCAAGTAAAACTTAGTAAGGAATATTTTAGAAGACTTAAATTAATCCTGAAAACAGCACTGACATCTAGGAACCCAAGCAAATAAACCAATTTGCTCCTCCTATCCTAACTTACAGTTTTGGAGCGATTGATTGGCCCCAAAATGTGTTGGATAAATTAGATATTAAAACAAGGATGCTTCATGCTCACTAAATGATCTATAAAAATCAGTGCATACCAAGATTGTATATTCCCTGTTCCGGACGGATGGGCCTCCTTGAAATTGATTATATGTACAAATTTGCAATCGTGGACTACACACATCTGCTGACCTCACAAAACCCAAACATAGTGAAAGTTTTGAAACACAAGGAGTATAAATCTAAGATGACTTCCCTGCTTAATCTAGCAGAAGCATTATCAGTGTCATTCAGGAATAGAAATCTGAATGGAAGTGGATAGAAATCGGGCAGCAACTGAATGTGCCAAAAAACAAGACTATAAAGTGAAGGATCAGATGGAAAGGCAAGAAATGTGGAAAATGCATAAATGTAGTTGCAAGTATAGAAAATGTCTGGAAGAACCTCATGTTGATCAGGAACGAATGCAGGAATGGTTAAGGAGAGGAATTCAAACCAAAAGATGAAAGGTTAATTTTGGAGGCTCAAGACAGTGGGCTACGTACACTTTGGTTTACAAAGTCCATTGAACATATGGTAGAAACAAAAAAATGTAGGTTTTGTAAAACCTAACTGGAAACAGTCGCACACTTTGTTGCTGGTTTTGACATACTAATGGCAGAAGGATTGTATACTGAAAGGCACAAAGTGGTGAGACTGTTGTGCTGGGGATTATGCAAACATTATGATTTTTGAGTGATTGAAAAGCACTGGAAACACAAGCCAGAAAGCATCATAGAAAATGATGAAGTCTACATCACATGGTATCATCCATTACCAACAATTCAAAAGACAGATGCTAGAAAACCAGATATAGTGATCCAGGAAAAAAGACAAGAGTAGCATTGATCATTGAAAATCACCACACCCAGTGACTACAGTGTCCTAGAGACAAAGCTATCAGGCTCTGCAAGCAGAAAAGAAAGATACGCAAATAGTTCCAATAGTAGTATGAGCAACAGGTCTTATAAAAGGAGTCTAAAATCTTATTTCGACATGCTACCAATACATGCAACTCCACATGAACTGCAGGAGTCATTGCAGGTGCTGCGAAGAGCACTTTTGGCTGACAGAGTGAAACAATACTAATTTCATGAACTTTAATCATACTTTGACTTGGGAATGGGATCCATTCCAGTCATGGTATTAGAAACCTAAAAGACTGAGAAATAAAAAAAAGTGAATTTATGTTTACCCGTCCAATCATCCAGATCGCTTTTGAAGGGGGACAGTGAAGCATAGACAGCCAGCAAATAAAAATACACAAGCTACTCTAATTCTAAAAGATGCTATGAAGCTTAGATAATAGTTGGAATCTTGCACTATAGGATTACGCATGTGATCTAAAAATATGGATAGTGGCTCCATCTTGTAAGTTTGCTGCCACTATTGGCCTGAATGGTGACTTGTGCAAGTCTGTGAATTTTGGAAATGCCAAAGAACCTTGCAATTAAATATCCTCACCAATGTCCTTTTGGCATACCAAAATCAAATAAAATTTGATAAAGTCTAAGGAAATGCCTGGCAATAATTTTGTTCACCAGTATAACAATTACACATGTTGGAAATGGCCACTATAATCTTGACTGTTCAATTGTACTCCCCTTGTCGGCTTTCATAATTTGTACTTTATTATAGCTTAACTCCTTAAGAGCACTTTTCTTTTGAATTCAGATTATAAAACCTAGGTTTGCACCAGTGTTCTTCATAATGTCAACTTCACAATCATGAAATACCTGTAAAGTACCATGCAACATAGAAGTGCTCTTAGAAAATACGGTACCACTTGTATTTCAAATTTAGTTTCCGTATGAATTTCAGGTCTATAAGTACATTTGTTCACCCTTTAAATGGGTGTAAATGACAAGCCTTTAGATAAAACGGAAACATGCTCTTGTCTTAACTCAAAGGTGCTTAAATTAATAATGTCCTCCGTTAATTCCTCTACTTCCCCTTCCATCGCCCCCCCTTCCCCCATCCTTGTTTTTCCAATTCTGAGTCCTTACTGGTGGGGGGAAGGAGTGTATAAAAGGTGCTGGAGGCAATAGGTGGTGGTTCATTGGGACCATTAGGAGCTGAAAGTGAACCAATAATCCCCTCTGAAGGCACAGACAGTGGAAGATGGAATAGGAAAATTCTTGAAACTTTTAATAGTGTAGGCAGTGCCTTTAAAATAAGCAGCAGTATCACATTGTACTTTCTTGTGCTTCAAAGCGTACATGCCAGACTACAACTTTGGCACTAATACCATAATAGAAATTATTGAATTGCTGAAAACAAGGGTCGGTCTTAATTTACTAATGTCCTCCTCATTTTGATCTTTTGGTAATCTTCTACCAAGAGCTTATCATATTGATGCCCGCATCATTAAAAGTTTAACTACATCTCCATATAACTTGTGAGTAGGTGAAACCCAATTTGGAAACATATTAATTCTGAGACAAAGTTGTACTTCCCATAAATTGATGCATTCATTTAAATAATGACCCTTGTACTGAAGTCTCGAAATGTTTTTTTCACGCAAGAAAGATATTATTCATACCAAGTGTAACACTGTTGGTAGGTACTCTGGCTGGTGTTAATATTTGCACTGTTTAGATAAATCCGTTTAATGCAAACGGATTTTCAACATAAGGCCAGGAATATCAGTACTCTTACCGGCCGAAACTGCTCCACTATGAGCCACTCGCATAGTCCCATTCTTTCCCTTACTGTTTCTACTCCTCTGGTCCAGTGTGGAATAAAATCCCTGTTTTGCAAATAAATTCTGCTTCCAGTGGCAAGTTTAAAATTCTCCAATGAGCTACTGACCCTGCAACTGCCGATTTCTGGGTGACAAGAATAAGATCCTCAGGAATCTTGGGATGTAAAATCTAAGCTCTGCCATTCTGCTCGAACCAAACTAAAAAAAAACACAACAGTGCAAAACATTAAAAACTAAACCTTGAACCACAAAAGAAAAGAAATGGTGAGCAGAGAAATGTGTTAAGCGCTTTCGTCTTTTAATACACACAGAACTTCAGAACATTTTAAAACAAACCAATTCGTTTTAAAAGCTCCATATGCAAAAAAGAAAGTCACGTTGTAAAATTAGTACAACACATGAATAAATGAACCAAATCACATGTTCCTAGTGTCCAATAAAAATCTAAATGTTCCATCATTAAGGAATAAAATATAATGCAATACAAATATGGTGCAGCATTCATACACAAGTATGGTCACTAGTTTAAACTATAATTTAAAAAAAGTTTAAAAATTGTAAAGTTTTAGGTACAATTTGTGCCAGCAAAAATTGAGGTCATTAAGACCTTTTTTGTCTGCATTAAGCCAAATTTGCCATTCGGCTTCCTTACACTCAAGTATGTCAATTCCCCTTTAGACTACCCATATAAACAGAGGACAAAGATTCAAATTTCCTAAACTCTGCACATGCAAGAGTGTGCTTGGCTAGGGCATTAGTGTATTTTTCTAATGGCCAGGATATGTTCATGTATCCTCTTAGCCAATTTCCCAACAATGTTCCCAATGTAGTGGGACTAACCCGCTGAACACAGGATAAATAAAATTAGAGAAAGTTAAACTTCACATAGGTTGAGAAGTGTTTGAAATATTTAGGTTTGTGTATCTTAAAATATGAGGCAAATATACTTCAGAAAAGCACTGGTATGGAGTTCCAACATAACAAAGGTACTTTGCCAAGACAGAAAATGCGCTACGAAAGAAATTCCTGTCCGAAATTGAATTCAGAAGCAGTGCAGGTCCCCACACCTGGTCCTGCATATATCCCATTCACGTTCTACATACATCACATGTCAAATGCAAGTTTCAGCATATTGTCCACTGCCTAATTCACTCCAAAAGCTAATGATCAACTGAATATGCTTTAATACACAGAAATAAACTAAAGATGTAGTCTTCCTCCCTGATAAAAAGTATATTATATATTTATCTATATTTAGAAAGCTTGTGAGGAAACTGTTACTCTTTCTTTTACTTGGCTCACTTGTCTGTGTACCAACAGACTGCCTGCCTTACTTGGATTACTTTCGAATACTTAGTAATTCTGTACAATATTTCAAATTATATATTTATTTTTTTTTACTTAAGACTAGTTTAAGTTCACTATGTCCATTACTATCATCTGATCAATATACAGTGATTAACTAGAGATATGTGGACTGAAAATCTTCCACACAGAGAAGTTTTACACTTTTGTTTTTGGACCCACTATACTTGTTTAGTGGGTTGTTTGAGACTTCGGGGATACCACGGAGATAGTTTGCCTTTTTAGTAGTTTCAGATTAGCTCTAATTTGTTACAAGTGTTCTGGCACACAGATGTGATGCAATACATTTTATTGGTCCAACATGTGTCTTGCAATTACTTGAGATTCTGGGGTACAAAGAGAAATCCCAAAGCTTGAATAATTGCAAAACCTATGTTGGTCCAATCAAATGTACCTTCTCAATAACCCCCCCCCCCCCTTAAGCCCAGTCTCCCTTTTCATGGAGGGCCAGTCATATCAGGGGTCACTTTATGAATATCCATTCAGGTGTCCGGCTTCTTTTTAAAGGCAGACTTGTGTCACACTGTTTTAAGTTTGGGAGAAGTTTCAGAGTAGGTAGGCACTGGAACAATCTATCCCGCCACCTAGACTTATTTCTTGGAGTACATTTAGATCTAGCCATAATATCAGCTAGACTGATTTATGGAGATACAAGTTTCTGGACTACCAGATCCCCAAATAAGCAAAGCACAGAAGTCTGCCTCGGGTAGTCAAATGTCCAGAAGGGAGTGAATACTGCAACAGTGGAAAGGAAAGGACATGTCCTTCCATTCATTGGCTGCAGTATTCCTTATGCCTGGGAGAGATGGTTGCAGTATTCCTTTGGTCTGGAAGAGTGCCAAAGCTCAAGAAACTTGGGATAAGGACCAGCAGAGTTCTCTAGGAAGCCATGAAGAATGGCCCTAGCAAAACCAGCTCTACTTCTGGAGACCTCATCCAACCTGCAGTGGTAAAAGTATCCAACCACTTGAAAAAGAGCAGGAGAAACCACAGCTCTAGTAGAATAAGCCTTTACAGAAGGCTCTTGCCATAAAAAAATGCAAGAAATAGCCTTTGAAATTCAAGAAGAAATAGTTTGCTTGGACACGCCTAAATCTAGGGACATAGGATGAAGAGGTAGACTTAGTCTTATCCAAATAAAATCAGTATGGTCTATGCACATCCAAAGCATATAGCACCCTCCCACTGGCAGCACCCTCCCACTGGCATATTGTAAAGAGGAGGGGAAAAGTAGACAAATGAATAGACCAAGTGACAACTCATTAACCACCTTGGGCATAAAAGGATTAGCACACAAGGACACCCAGCTCTTATGAAACATCAAGAGGAGGACAAGAGTTATGGGTTTGAAGCTCAGGCACCCATCTGGGAGAAGTAAAGGCCAACAAAAGAATAGTCTTCCAAGAGCAATGTTGCAAGGAAGCTGAATCAGCATGCTCAAAAGGAGCCAGAGTCAACTTATCCAAAACAAAATCAAGATCTAAGTGAGGAAGAAACAGGCTTACTGGGTGGCCCAATATGAACAACTCCTTTAAGGAATTCTTGAAGCTAAAAGGAGGCAATAGCGTCCGACAAGCACAGACCACCAATAAGTGGGCCTTAACAGAACAGGCCAAACCAGCACTGAGCAATTCACACAAAAAGAACCAAAGAATAACCACAGTAAGTGGATCCAGGTTATGACACACTTCAAACAGGCTCCTCAGAAAAAAAGTGTTTATGAAAGTGTTTATGTGGAATCAAAATCCTATCACCCACAATGTCAGTTGAAGACTGGACAGGTGGGTATGGAGGCTAGATCCCTTGTCTTGTGTGATTAAGTCCACCCGGTGTGGTAACTTCAGATAATTTCCCTTGGCTAAATGCAGAAGGAACCAATGCTGTATCAGCCAAAATGGAGTCGCCAACAAGATTTTGGGAGTGTTCTATTGAATTATGAACAGGGCTTTTGGAATGAGAGGAAGGGGAGGAAACACAAGGAAAAATCCCCTTCCAAGAAAGAGAGCATCCACCTTCCACACCAGAGGACCTGGGTGGCACAAAATAGAGGAAATGGTCTGTTCAGAGTGGAGGAAAATAGATCTACTTTGAGTACCCCACTGGTGGACAATGTCCAGAAACATCCCTGTGAATTATCCATTCATGGGACTGAGTTGAAGGACCTGTTCAGTGCTCCAACAATGATGTCCTTCTGTTGATGAGGTGACCATACCACCTGCACCTTTAGGGAGGCAAAAGCTGCTCCACATCCCAAGTCTGAATCTGAACCCGAGAGGGAAGAGGGAATGAAAAGAGAGCCCTGGGTTTAATGACAACTGTTGCTCCACCACTGAAGTTCCTTCTTAAGATGAGGTAGAAGAGGAGCTACAAAATCTAGAGGATATGCATGTTGAAGCACAACTGATTTCAGGAACCACTGAAACTCATGTGGAGTTAGGCCAGAGGGAACACAAAATGGTGGATGCTTTGAAACCCTAAGCTCCCAAACTCCCTGGCTGTGTAAGCCAGAGGAAGAAGAGTTTGAAAGGAAATGAGTTAAGGCCTTGGGAAGAGACAGAGATGCCAGAATGAACACAGTCTGAATCCTGCTACCCAGAAAAGACATGATCCTGTGTAGTAGTCAGAAGACTTTTGAAGTTTGTGAACCCCAGGATCTGAAGGAAAATGGCAAAATAAAAAGTTCACAACATTATCTCTCTGGAGAGGAGACCTGAATCAGCAGGTCATCCAAAAAACTTGGGTCCTCTGAAGCCTGCAAAAAGCAATCATAATAGGAGTGAGACATTTGGTGAACACCCTTGGGGCAGTAGAAAGGACAAAGGGCAAAGCAGAGAACTGAAAATGCCAGGAAGCAGAGAAATGCAAAAAAGTGATGAAAAGGGGTGGATCAGAATATGGAGATAAGCATCCTTGAGATCTAGAGACACCATATAAGCTCCAGGAAGCAAAAGAAAAAACAGAGTCTGAAGGGATGACCGCATTCAAGAACTGGGCACCTTCAGAAAACTGAAGAGATGAAAGGTCTAGAATAGGTCTCGTACCCTCTTTTCTGTTTACTAGAAACATCCTGGAGTAACCCACCCTCCCTTTGGGACACAAGCACCTCGAATAGTACCCAGAGACAAAACAGTCAAGTACCTATGGTGGGGGGAAAAAAAGGGAGTTGTTCCCAAAGTGGTTGAGGAATGCCCATAAAAGGGGGACAGGATTCCCACACCATGAAATACCCCTAGCAAATAATGGACAGAACCCAATCTAAAGCCAAACAGAGAAGAGAAAGAGGCTGGGAAGAGACGGTTAGTCATATAGCACCTGGTTTATCTGAAAATGAAGACTTCAGAGTCCTTGAAGTCTGAGTAGCCTTAGCAGGAGGAGCATGCTTGCTACTCTTTTTGCCCTTAGTAGGTGGGTGAGATTGCCTGTTAAAGGCTGGTTTATTAGGGTAGTTTTTCTGAAATTTAGGAACAGGAAGGGAAAGTTCCTGTAAGTCCTTCCACTTATCCTGAAGGGGCTTAATAAACCAGCAACAGCTTCCCCAAAACAAGTGTTATTATCAAGAGGGGCATCCATCAACTTGGCCTTGAAATCAGGCAATGGTTGAAGCCAAAGCCAAGCACACCTCCTCATGACAGAGCCAAAAGCAGCAGCCCTAGAAGGGGAATCTGCTGCATCATAACTACACTTAATGGAATGATGAACCACCTGTGAGGAAGTCCTTAGGGAAAGTGCAGAAGTCTTACCCTCGGTCTGGGAGATCATACATAAGTGAACATATGGGTCTGAATAGTCCTAAAAGCCAAGGTAGCGGAGGTGTAAACCTTACCTTTCCATGGTTCTGCTGTCTTTATCAGAAGGCAGTAGCTTAGGCAAAGGAAGCAACTGAGAGCCCTCAGACACTTGTATAACAAGTTACAGCCCTCAGGCACCCTATAAATCCTATCAGGCTTCTTGGGAATGGGGGGGGGGGGGCAGAGAATTAGCTTTAATGGAATTTGAAAATGCATCCAACAAAGCAACCAAAACAGGATGAATAGCAGAAGGTTTCAGAGATTCCATCATCCACAACTCCTAGTACCTCTTATGGATTTCAGAGACCTGAGCCCAATCCCATAACAAAGCAAAAAGAAAAATATTTCTTTGGAATGAGCATCAGGACTGTTAGATTCCTCTTACTCAGACCCATAGTCCAAAGAAAGAATTTGTGAAGAGCAAGCAAAGGATTACTCAGAATCCAATTCTTCCTCAGAGGAATCCTGTTCCCTGGGTCTTTTAAGTGGAGCAGAGGACCAAGGGTGAGCTGGAAAAGAGACCCCCCCCCACAAGATGTTTCAATGCCATCAAAGCATTAAGCAAATCCAAGTGAAGGCCTGCCATTTACACTGAGGATCCCTAGGGGTAGGAGAAATGTTTAATTTTTTTTCTTCTTTAAAGGAACAATTTTTCTTCTTTAAAGGAACATCTGCCCTCTAAAACTTAAGAGGGCTCTAACCCAGGATGACGTTCAGTAATAGTAGAAGAGACTTTCCAAACTAGTCTGTGGAACACCCCTAGCCCCTCAGAAAAACTGCAGTTCCCCCTAAACATCCAAAACAGACATCTGCAAAGTCTCAGACATGCTGAAAGCCAGATCCTCACTGGCCTCCAACCCAGTCATGGCAGAGAAATCTAAAAGCTGGAGCGAACCTCAGGGTTCTTACTTACTTCAGAAGACATCCAGTAGAGGATGGACAGCAGAAGATTCCAGTCTTTGTTTCTTAACCTTCTTCCCCAATGGCTGACCCTCAGGACAGGAAGTTCCTTCCATAGTATCCTTATAGTGACAAGCTTAAGTCACCGATTCCCCAGATACAATACAAGGGAAGAAAGCCTACTATGCAGACTCTTCTGTACAGAAGCCTGACAGAACAGGTTCTATGGTTGTGAGAGGCACCTAGACAAAATAAACAATGTTCATGGCAGTCTTTATGGGGAACCAGTCTCTCACACTGGCATTTACCCCAAAAGTAAAGAAAAAATGAAACTAAATATGGGGCACTTATCTGCAATGGCTTAGAAGCCAGCAAAAAGGATGTAGGCATTCAGACCAAAGAGAGAGAGAGGTGTGTTCAGACTAGCGGCAAAGACATAAGCATTCAGACAATACAGATGCATTTAGACTGGTGGCAAAGTTCTGAGGATGGTATGCTTGGACATCACCTTTATGCCCTATGATACGAGAGGAGCATACATGTAATGTACTGTATACCTTAAAGCAACAGTAGGGTTTTGTATACTCTCTCAATTTCAGGCTACCATAGGGAGGAAATCCCAGATGTAAGGAATACTGCAACCAGTGAACTAAAGAACAACGGTACTCCAGCAGTCACCTTTATGATCTTTGATGCACCATGTGCAAGTCTCATCAGTAACCATGAACAGTTTTGCCCACAGTGTATGGCCTGAGTGACCCTCTCAAAGAAGTTCACAAGATTCATTAGACAAGATCTACCCTTGACAAAGCCAAACAATCATGTGTCAAGTCTAAGATTTTTGACTGTCAATTATACTGGTTACAATAAGTTATATAGCACTGCATAAAAGACTAATAGATCCATTTCCCAGTGTTAGTGGTGGGGCCACCCTTGTGAAGTGGCATCAGAACAGCTGTATGCCACACTTAACTAAGCCTAGCAACTTCATTAGACAAAAATGCTGAGGAATGGATCCACCAGTGCTCATCTAGTGCTAATAATTAGGTGACTGGGTATGTTGTCAGGCCCCATGGCTGACCATCACAAGCATGCACCGAATGAATTGTCCAAAATTATCAGTACTGTGATTACATCAGGGATACGTGGGCTTGGAAAAATGTCTAGGGAGTTGGCACTAAATTTATGTTATGTTTTTATTTTATTTTTTTATTTAACATTTGTTGACCGGGAATGTCCGACTATGTTCCACAGAGCCTGTTTTCAGCGGAGGCCCTGGGAGAAATGCTCCAGATGTATGTCTTTGGAACATGTTGGCAATGTGCACTGGGCAAGAGTAGTTAGTACAATTATAAGCTGATCAATGTTGACCATTTCTTATTTTTCTGATGCAAACATAGGATTTTATCATCTTTTGCTTCTGCAGATTGTTTAAACAAAGGTATACCATGAGCTTAGACCGATGTCCTTTCTAAGTTGCTTACCTAGTTTGTTCTTATTTGGGGTCATTTGTTCACAGGTGTTTACTAGGCTAACTACCACAAGGGCCTTTTTAAGCCTAACCATGCATCCCAAATCTGACAAGTTCCTATATCCTTGATAAGAGTAAGCTAGGTGTGAAGGCTGCCAGCCTAGCCAGATAGAATTTTATAGATAATTCTATTTGTAAATATTAATGCAAGGCACAGGCTTGTTGTCTTAAATGTAAAAACTGCCATTAGCTGTGGAACTGCAAAAAAAAAAAAAAGTCACAACAGTGCTCTCTACTGACCAAGAGAAAGCATGTTGTGACTCCTCTTTGATCTAAAGTTGGCTCCAGCCCGTCTAGATGAAGGCATTCTTTCTATTGTTTAACCAAGAGTTAAATTGCTAGATTTAAACATGCAAATGTATTTTTATTGCTCTGTTTTCTGACCAGCTACAAGATAACACAAGATGTTTAGAATGTAACTGTAGTTTGTTAGCCTGGGGAACCTAGGGAAGTGCGAAGAATGATGTAATGTGAATGAGAACTGCAATTTCAATTTAAACAGAGAGAACCAGAGATTAAGCATTTTTGTCTTTACCATCCAACTTCACAGCACTGTCTTGCTCATATGCAAGTTATCTTAGACTTGTGTTTTCTTTTAGAAATAGCTAGAAACTAGAAATATTTGACTAAGTGTTTTCTATGTCAGAACTGTACTACTGAATTTAAGTATTTCTCTGTGAAGTCTTGACTAGCACTGTGTAGTAAGTAGTATTGTGTTTTTTTATTAAATATTGTAAAACCTTTCAACTGTGGCTGTTTTTGTGTAGAGATAATTTAAGCTAGAGTACATTGCATATTTACAGTGATTACTGTACCAAGTCACTCTAATAAGCCTCGACTGTTTAGTTATACTACCAATTGGATAATGATATTGCACAGTAATAATTGGACACCCTTAAGTGCCTTTGAGTAGCTGATAAATATTAGCTGGATGGTGGCAGATGGTACGGTATAGTCTGGGTAATAGGGGCACAGCTGGAGAACCTGTGCCAGCCTTTCCCAGGGGTGTCTGTGTGGTTGTATAAACTCTTGTACAAAGTGTGTGTGTGTCAGTTACTTGGGCAGGGACACAAATCACTGGTTGGACAGAGGGTGCTGGAGGTTTTAGCTTGCCCAGCTGGCTGAGATCTGGACCCTATAGCTGTGCCAGTGAGGAATCTTATTTGGGACCTGGAGAGCAAGGGAGCAACCAGCCCCGGACTGACTGTGATCTCAGTGTGCTCTTAAGGGAAATTGCATTTTGCTGTGTGTATTTATTATCCTTTCCTCCTATATATGAGACACCCCTCACTGGTGTTAGTGGTGAGGATTGAGGCTCCTTGATTGCTTGGTCAGGTCATGAGTGTCGCACTAGGTTCTAGGAGATGAAACCTTTACAGATTGCCTTTGTCCAGAGACATAGGTGCCAGACCAGGGATGAATTTCCTGTTCCCTATGCAACTGTCCAAGTTGCACTTTAATTGGGTTAGGGAGGAACGCTGCTTCACATGGATGGGGAACCTGTTCCAGAGACGAGGTAATCTCCGAGATACATACCTGTCTCTTCAGCAGGTGCTATTTATATCACAGGCAAGGTTAAAGTCCTTGGAACAAGTAAATTCTGGTTCCGTTTTGTTGGTATGCAGGAGGTCCAGAGTGGGGTCTGATAATGCTCTATGTCAGGCAAAGATCTCCCCTCATAGATTCTGCTATATAGGTTGAATTTCTTCCTTTTGTTATATAGCTTTATGCTTGTAAACCACCACACTAATTTGCTTTTAAATTTCCCCCATTCATTTAGATGAAGTTGTACCTTTGCCTATAAAAGGTACCCCTAAGGCAGAAATAGCTTCCACAAGTATGTAGAATCCATAGAATGATGGGTTCTATCTTTGGTGATGCAAGGACTTTTTGTCAAGCAGGTCATCACATGCAATCACATACTGGATTCCCTAGAATGACACCAATCTTTATACATTGATAAATTGAGTCCACTCCATATGAAGTCCTTTCCTGCATTTGACATGCATAGATAGCTCTGTCATATCCTGTTCCATGTCCCTCAGGGGTTTTACTCATCAGGTCAGGTAGCCAACACGGTCCACCATGATGTTTTACTCAAATTGCCCGATTTCAGTCCTCAGGGCCATTGTCATGCTGTTGGACCCAAATAGACAGTTGACAGTCCCATTGCTTTTGTAGAGCCAAGTGTGGAATCAGTGTACCCAATGTGTACTAAGTCAGTAATGATTTCATATGACTTTTGGCAAGATCTGCCTAGAATGCACAGTTTTCTAGCAACTTCCAGTTGTGTTATTACTAATCAGCATTTCAGGGCTTTGCTTGTACTGGGCCTTGCACCAACTAGACAGTTGCAGCTTCAACAAGGATTTTATAAGTGCGTCAGCATATAATTTAGTATGGGAATGTGCCAAGTGTGGTGTAGGCGTCTGAAGCAATTTTCCTGTGAGCATTAGAGTGTTGCCTCAAATTTGGCAAAGTACTTGCATCTCTCTCAAATGGACAGTGACTAGTCATCATCTGATTATCTGTGAGCATCAGGCAGTTCTCATTGCCCAAAGAACTGAAAGCACAACTGCAAGTTGTCAAAACTTTCAGATGATACAAGAACGTCATTTGGTCTTGATAAATGTGCAAAAGCAACCTTCAGAAGCAGGAAAACTGTAGCATCAAGAAAACATCAGTTTGGTACAAGAATGTGATACAAAAATTTGAACAAGACACAAGACGGAGTACATTAATATTTGGGAATTGATGAAGGAACAATAAAACATGAACAAATGCGAATAAAACTAAGGAATATATTTTAGAAGACAAAATTAATCCTGAAAACAGCATTGACATCTAGGAACAAAATTCAAGCTATAAACCAATTTGCTCTTCCTGTCCTAACTTACAGTTTTGGAGTGATTGATTGGCCCCAAAACGTGTTTGATAGATTAGACAGGAAAAGGATGCTTCATGCTCACCAAATGATTTATAAAAATCAATGCCTACATGATTATATACTCCCCAGTTCTTGAGGTATGGGCCTCCTTGAAACTGATTACATGTATAGATCTGCAATTGTGGGACTGCACACGACTGACCTCAAGACCTAAAAGTGAAAGCTTTGAAACAGGAGAATAAATCCGAGGACTTCCCTGCTTAGTCTAGCAGAAGCACATAGACGTCATGCAGGAATGGAAATCAAACCAGAATTAGATAAACATGCAGCAACTAAAAGTGCCAAAAAATAAGGTGTAGGATCAGATGAGAAGGCAAGAAATATGGAAAATGCTTAAATTTAGTTTTAAGTATAGCAAACTTCTGGAAGAACCTCATGTTGATCTGGATCAAATGCAGGAATGGTTAAGGAGAGGAATTCAAACCAAGAGATGAAAGGTTAATATTGGTGGCCCAAGATAGTGGGCATACACATTGGTTTACAAAGTCCATTGAACAAGTGGGAGAAAGACATGTAGGTTTTGTAAAACAGAATTGGAAACCGTTGGCACACCTTGTTGCTTACTATTACATACTAATGGCAGAAAGACTGTATACTGAAAGGCATAATGTGGCACGACTGTTGCACTGGTGACAGTGCAAACATCATGGTACTGAAGTGGCTGAAAAACACTGGAAACACGAGCCACAAATCATAGAAAAAGATGCAGTCTACATCACATGGGATTACCCTTGCATACAGAAAGAGGCATGAAGTCAAAATATCAGGATTTGCAGACAAACATGAGCAATGTGGAAGAAAGATTCCCAGACAGTTCCAAAAGCAGGAGCAACATGTCTTAAAATTCTACAAGCATATTTAGATGCATTACCAATACATACAACTCCATACAAATTGCAAGCAGAGTCATTACTGGGCACATTGCGGGTGCTGCATAGAGCACTTCTGGCTGACAAGGCTGAAACAATACTAATTTCATGAACATTTATCATACTTTGACTTGGGAATCAGATCCATTCCTGTCATGGTTTTAGAAACCCAAAAAGATTTGGAGAAATTAAAAAACCCACGTATACCAAATACTGTACAACTGGCAACAGAGGGTAAGCTAGCAGACTCATTCCATTTTGGACCAAGGGCTGGAGATGTGTTATTTCAAAGAATAAGCAAATATGGGTTGGCGCACAGAGTTATACAGCAAATATTTTCATCTAGACGGATATAAAGGGTGAATAAGAGGATAATAGCATTTGGCTCCTCATTGAAAAGTATTAATTTGAGGTAAAATAAGCACAGATAAAATTAAGGTTCAAGCATGAAAAAACAGTGAGTAGTAAGTCTGGAATTATCTGGCCATTCTCAGTCTGCACCATTCATTGTACTACAGGAACAAGTAAGCAAAATAATATCACAATACAGCATCCTGGCAATGCAGCAAAAGTTTTGGGAGTACAGACATTAGACAGACGGTTAGTGTTCAAAACCACCACTGATGTTTCTTTCTTAATTTCAAATGGTGCTGGTATTTGTGAAGGGGACAGAGTGTGGAGAAGGGGACAGAGTGCGGAGAAGGGGACAGAGTGCGGAGAAGGGGACAGAGTGCGGAGAAGGGGACAGAGTGCGGAGAAGGGGACAGAGTGCGGAGAAGGGGACATTTTAGTGTGTGCGTTTCATTTGTAACTAGCTTTCATAAGATGGATTGCTGAATGTATGATTTGCTTCCAGTCTAATATTAGTAAATGTCAGAGAAAGAAATGTACAAAAGCTGTTCTTAGTAAAATGTTCTATCATGGAATTTGGAACTCGTGCTTAATATGGAATGTCAAACAAGTCAGGAGATCTTAGAAAAATTAATGCTGTTGCGTTCATTTTAATTGGTCAGTGGTTTTAAGATTTTTAAAATAATGCTGCTTCTAATGAAAATATAAAGTTAAGCATTCTGTAGTGAGATTAAGGTACCAAACACTTGACAGTTCAGTAGAGAACAGTTTGGTGTAGAGTACTCAGATTTCTGTGCAGTTTATGTGCTACTGCATTAGAAACAGTAACGGAGCCTAAAACAAGTATCAGTTTCCTTGTCAGGACAGAGTATCCTTCTCGGGATTGAGCTGGTTCTTATCAAATAAAGAAAAGGAGCAAAGAGGATTCCTTCACTTGGAATGTGAAATGCCCTAATTATAGTTGCAGAAGGATCCCTTTAGTATGGGGAGAATTTTTTTTTTTGGTTACAACAGGTGCCAGTAAAGAGCCAGATTATGGCACTCCAGGTAGGTACATGTTTAATAAGTGTGGAAGAAACAGCTGTAGTTATTCAGTAAAATGGTCTAAACTCACATGATAAATCAAACGCTTTTTCCAGAAATTTAAAGAAATTTAGAAAATAAAAGGCAATGAGGTACAAGCCTCATTAGAAAAGAATCTTTAGTTAAAAGCTTAAAATACAACTCAGCTAGATGAAGGTCACAGCTACAGGTGGCTAACAGAAAAGTAAATATATTACAAAACTGTGTGGCTAAGAAATCCCATGCCTGGTGTAACAGAAATTCAGTCACAGCTAGAATCAGATTATGGCTGCCTTCTTACCTTCTGCACTCCATCCACCTTATGAACTATCCATGACTCAAGAAGCAGATAGCTTTCCCTCTTGGAGAGGGCAGGTGGAGTTGGATTTTGTAGAGGTTGCCAATTTTGCAGATACAGCTTAAGTTACTTCCAGTCACCCAGTGAGTCAGGTTACTAGGCTCAATTAGCAGCATTATTCAGTCCCAACCATACTACATTCAGACCAAATGTTAATGTTTATAGCTAGGGAAAGAATTAGACAAAAAAATGCAGAATAGATGCTAAACATGGGAAAACTGAAAAAAAAAGTTAGAGCTCATCACCAAAAACTCACTTAGCAAAATTAAGCACATTACCAAATTCCCAATGGTTATAGATGGGGAATATCACAGTGGGCATACCCTGTAAAGCAAATGGCAGGAAGAGAAATTCTGAGTCCTACTGATATACCTTCTGCATAAGTACACCCTTGCAAGAAGTACCAAACCCCACACTAGCTAGAGATAGAGAGGATGAACTTACTATAAACTACCATGGACTGCAGTGGATTTCCAAACCATTGTAGATTCTCTCCCTCCCATTCAAACACATTCAGCTACCACCACAGAGCAGTATTAAAAGCCTCAACACCTCCTGAATTGGAAAAAAATGGAACAAATCCAATATCTAAATATAACATGAACATTCCAAAGCATGCAGATGGATTTATGCTAGAATAACCTCTTAAGCCATTTCCACAGCACACCCCCATAGCTTTATATGGACAAGTAAAATCTGTTGTTCAGAAAGAAAATGAATCTCTTGGTGCATATTTTCAGTGCATGACACATGCCTTTGAAGCCTACTCAGGACATCCAGAGCCTATGGAAGGTGCAGCTGCCAGAGGGTAATCATCAGCTTTTGTAGAGCGTTACCATATATACAAGAACATACTAAAAAGGGCATTTGAAATGGCCAAGTTTAGGCATTCATGAAATTGTAAAAATCAGCCACAATTATGTGGCAGATAGATAGAAGAAAGGAACAAAGGAAAAAGGTTACTAGATACTCAGAACCAACAGTTTAATACCAACTCCCAAGAGCAGGGAATTCCAATTCTTTCAGCAACCCCCAGAACAGCATTAGCAAACTTATCCCCCCAGTTCACCACCATTAGCTCATGGCGCATCATGTTTAAATGCTTTTCAGTTGTCATGCCCATGATCTGGACAGCAAATTTGCCAAACACAAATGCCTCCTGTGTGGAACATTGCTTGGCAATTACCAGTGTGGCAGCAAACTTGTTAGGACAGCCATGAGCAGGAACCCTTGGTACTAATTGATCAGAAAGGCCCTTTTGTCAATGTTGCAGTACAATACATCCAGGTTTTTGATATAGCAGCTACTAGATCAAAATTACTTCAGCAAACACCTTCCACTTTCTAAACACATGATTTTGGGCATAATTAGATTATCCAGAAATTATACCCAATCCTAGTCAAATTGGTCCTCTAAAAAAGATCAGCATGCTTTTATTGTAGGAAATTCGGCTACTTTAACTTTTAGAAATTTACACCATTTACTGTACAACTGATTGTGTATTTTTAGATGTTCAAAATGAATACTTATTCAAATAATGTCTGTACAGTTAGATGTAATTTCTGCTATTGTATCAGAACAGAATGTAGAGAATGCTGCATGGAGTAATTAAATATTAGCCCTCCACAGCTCTAGAGTACCCATAGCAATGAGGTAGGCTCATTAGATGCAGAACCTGTGCAAACATTAAAACCTTGGAAGGACCTGCCTATGGTAGTCCAGAATCCTCAGTCTGTAGAAGAGTGACTTGAACCAGTTATTTCAATAAATCATTGTTCCAACTTGTTCTTGTAATAACATTTTACCAGTTAAACCAGGAAATGGTACATATATGTTTGTACAAGATTTACATGCAGTAAATGCTGTAGTACCAGCATTTCTAGTTCCTAACAATACGACAGCACGGAGTTCTATTCCTTCAGATGCTACCATTTTCTCAGTGATAGAAAAAGCAGATGAAATCTACCCCTCTATATCCAGCCAGTCAATACCAGTTTGTATTTACATACAAGAGGGCAGTACACTTAAGACTAGATTACTGCAAGAGTATGTAGAACCTCCCACCCTTTTTTTTTTTTTTTTTTTTTTTTTTTTGAGAAAAGAGAAACAATTAGACCAGATTAAGTTTCCTTGTGGATCTACCTTCAGTAGATAGACTACTTGCGTTTAGCTTCAAGAAAGGTACATTAATGTAAAAGGGGTTTAAGAATTTGCAGTTCTGTAAATTGCAGGTTCAATACATGGGACATCTATTTCCAATCTATTTTCAAGACAGCTAAACAGATTTTGCCTTCACTTATTGCTGCAATCCAGACTGAATGATGCCCTACTGTATTAAAACTGCTGCTAGTTGTTCTGACATTAGCAGGTCACTGTAAACAATGGATTTCTACTTGTGCAGTAGTAGTTAAAACTCCTGTTAGAATTGTTAAAAACATCCCTATACCATTTCCTTGTCAGAATTATGAATAAGCCAAACATCCCTATACCTTTTCCTTGTCAGAATTATGAATAAGCCATTATACAATTGAAACAATTGCTAGATTACAGAACAGAAAATATTTTGGAATATTGAAAGATGTATTAGGATTGTTTGCACAGCATAGAAATACTTTTAGACTCTTATCAGTAAGAATCTTGATCCTATAGCCACAGCAGTCCCCCACTGCCTTAGGGTAGTGGCCTTGATGGCACACAGACATGGTGGCTGCTCAGATTCTGTGGTACGAGATATAGATGGTAGTTCCACATTCAGTGGAGCTTTATTACTGAAGACAAAAATGCAAAATTTATCTGGAGCAAGATGGTTTATTTATAACTTGTCTTTAACCATTTACAGATTTTGCATATCCTGTCTTTAACCCTTTACAGATTTTTCAATGCTCACCACTTAACCCTGCTTCTTTAATCTCTACAGTGGATTAAGGTGACCGCCAAGATTGTGTAGCGGTTACTAACACTGTGCTTTCTCCTAGATTAGATTTGAAAGATGCGCCCAGACAGAACTAGATCCAATCATTTTTGTAGAAGACTCCTGTGTTCAGAGATGTGATGAACTTGCAGCAGCTTTCAGTTTGCAGAAGAGACCGAACTTCACTAACTGGACAACTAAATGAATGTCTGCTCAAGTAGTGGAGTTTGTAGCTATAACTGAATCCTAGACTGGTAAAGGTCAGTAAAATTATCAGTTGTTCATGCTTTTGGTACACTTTGGAAAGAAAGGGATTATTCAGGAACAGTCATTAAAAATGCTGTTTTTAACTGTTAGATGCTTTATTACTAAGGGAGATTGCTGTGTAAAGTATGGCACCCAACACCAAGGACTCCTTTGCGACAAAGATAGTTTTGCAGATATGGTGGCAAGACAGGTTACACTCATCTGTGCAGGCCACATTTTTACAGCAATTGAATGAAAATAACTTTTCTTTATAACTATTCTTTATAGGAATACTTTTCAAGATCAGACTCAGGAGGAGAGTTACTCTAAACCTAGTAGCCCCACTAAAATTTTAAATTTTTATTTTACATTTGTTAACTAGGACAGTCCGTCTGGATGCATGTCCATTTTTCAGCAGAGGTTCGGGGAGAAAAGCTCCAAGGTAAGACGAATACAACATTAAATATTACAAACTGAATAATTACAGTGTTTACATACATAAGCAATTTAAACAAACTCAACAGATTAGAGTTAATCCCAAATTATAAATCAGTATCAAATTACACAGTCAAGATGATTCACAGTTTTTACATATTCTAGAGGAGAGTTAGCCAGGCTCAATACATTGACAGCCAATTCAGTGTCAAATGTCAGGTTTACTTACCACCCTAAGCCAATTTAAAACTAAAGTAATATCAGCTGGAAGAGAGTTCCAGGATCTACCTACAGTGTCTACAAAGAGTCACTGGCTGAGTTATTAATTTTGCTTGCCTGAATTAGTAGTCTGTTGGAGGATCGAAGCGGTCTAAGCGGTCTAAGAAGGGCTGATATTTTTTTAGTGCAGGAGTATTGTACAGATTAGAGAGAATTTTATAGGCTATAATCAGTTGGTTATACTGAATTAGGCTGGGTAGTTCAAGCCATCCAAGTTGGTTTAGAATACAATGAGGAGTCCTAAAAGGCAGCCCAGTGGCAAACCTGGCAATGTGGTTATAGCAGATTGAGAGTTTAAGGACAGACTTGTTTAAATTAG
The DNA here is from genome assembly GCF_019279795.1 of Protopterus annectens. Taxonomy (NCBI): domain Eukaryota; kingdom Metazoa; phylum Chordata; order Ceratodontiformes; family Protopteridae; genus Protopterus; species Protopterus annectens. Next base: position 1,781,562,386 of record NC_056741.1, on the reverse strand, counting down.
AGAGTAGAGGGGATGCATACAGAAGAGTTAAAAGAAGGCGAGATAGAGCTATGGCAATTTTAGCTAGGGGGTTAAGGAAGGCTTTTCTGTAAAGTGACCCTATTTTTTTATTTATGATTTTAATAGTTTGGTTAACATGTAGGTCAAATTTTAGATTATCTATAATGACACCTAATAGTTTTGTACAAAGCTCAGGGGAGATTATTGTGCCATCATTATTATGGTAAAGGTAAATGCAGTAGACCTGTGTGTTGGTGAGAAAAACAGCATTTTAGATTCTTTTGGGATTTAGGATCAGACTACATTCAGAAAACCAGTTTTCTATTTTATTAAAGGTGGTCTGGGTAGCTGACCATAATGTTGGCGATGTGGTCGAGTAAATCAGGGTAGAATCAGCATATTTTATACAGCTGACTTTTGGGATAACAGTATAAAGGTAGTTAGTTAATGAAGATGGAGAACAGCAGGGGCACTAGTATAGAACCTTGTGGTACACCAAGGGTGCTAGGTAGGAGGTTAGGGAGTTTATTTTCCCAGAGAACAGCCTGCTGTCTACCATTCAGGTAGGATTGAAACCATTGAAGGGCTTTAGTATCTAGACAGAATGTTTGCAGGGTGTGGATAAACCATGTTGAATGCCTTGGAAAGATACAAGAAGAGGGCGGAGGATATATAATTACTGTTGTGATTATGGTTTATGGCATTGGTGAAGGCTAGGAGGGCTGATGTAGTGCTGTGGTGAGATCAGAAGCCATGCTGTCTTCCATAAGGCAATTCTGGATTAGGTGGTGCATCAGTTGCAAAGATTATGGAAAAATGTATTCGTAGACAAGTGGAGAGAGTATAGCTATTGGCCTATAGTTAGATAATTCAGTACAGCTGCCTCCTTTGTGAAGTGGGATTACATAGGATATTTTCCAGATGGTGCGAATTTTAGCTTCAGCTATGGTTCGACTGAGTAGTATTGAGACATGGTAAGCAATAGCATCTGCTGTTTTTGTAGGTACTCGGCAGGGAGGTGATCAGCAGAGTGTTGTGGGATTTAACTTTTTGATCAAGGTATGGATAAGTGACGTGGTGACTGGTTGTAAGCTGAACGAGAGTAGTTTTCTAGAGGTGGTACCTTCAGGGCCAGGGGAGGTAGTTGGCTAGATAGGACTTTGTCTCAGTAAAGAATCGGTTAAAACTGTCTGAAACTTCCTCGGGGGGGGGGGTCGTCAATTGTAGCAGCAGGGATAGGGGTTGAAGTTTGTCCAGGATGTAGTAGTTTATTTAAACCTGCCCAAAACTTCTGAGGGTTATTTTGATTTGTCTGCAAGTTACAGTAGTATTGCTTTTTTTGTCTTGTAAAATTGATTTTTTGGTTTCATTCCTAGATTGCGTGTATTTAATATGGTCTTAGGGCTCTTTAGTAGAATGCCATAAAGCCTGTGCTTTGTTTCTAAGGGTCATTTTGAGTTTAGACTCTTTAGAAAGCCATGGTGCAGTCTTTGCCTTTGTTCTTTTTGAGCGAACAGGTGCATGCAAATCAAGGATCTCAAGGAATTTGTTATTAAAGTATACAACTGCTTTCTCTAAGGGGAGGTGTTTTAGAATAGACCAATTACACGAGTTTAGTTATTGGAATTTGGCCGGGTCAAAGTTTTTTTTTTTGTTTCTAACCTTACCGAGTAGGGGTAGTTGGGAGTTAATGGCTTTGTGCTTAATTATATATGTGAGAAGGTGATCGCTTAGGTCATCGGGGAGGGTCCCAGAGGTGCACAGTTGGGGATGACTATGAGTAGCCAGTCAAGTATGCTTTCTTTTTGGTTGAGTTTACCTATCCTGGTAGGGGTGATTATGATTTGTGTAAATGCATGCAGATTAATATGGGTGGTTGGGGATTCTGAAGAACAGGTGCCCAAGTCTGTTATCTCAGAGCTGTAGGGTTTCTTGGGGGTAGTGAAGGGCATCTTCAAGTGTGGATATATTTTTACCTGGTGGAATACATGTACAGATATTGATACATTTATTTTTATTAAGTTGCAATTTGGTGGCAGGAATCTGAGGTGGTTGTATTACCATCTATGGGGACATTCAAGTCAGATTTTTTATAGAATACAGCTACCCCACCCCCCTTTCTGAAAACACGATCCAGCCTATGTATGTTGTATCCAGGTGGTAACATTTCATCATCTGTAGTGCTAGGTTTTAGCCAGGTTTCAGATGAACAGAATTTCAGGGGAGTAGACTGCCAGGAGTGCATGCAGTTCATGTGCCTTGTAATTAATGCTTCTAATATTCAGGTGAGAGGCTAGGAGAGAGTTAGATGACCTGTTAATTGTAGGTTTGTAGCTTGGATTACAAGTAGAAGGGGTCAGGGGCAGCTCATGCTATAGGACAAGACTGCAGCCCCCCCCCCACCTGTACAAGAAGAAAATCCCCCACCTGTACTAGAAAATTAAAAAAAAAAAAAAAATCATGATTCCCCGAACTCCACACGTGTGCTTGGAGTTCCTGGTACTCTCAGAACTCCAGACTGCTGGGTTAGGCAGTCCAGGTAGAGGAGAAAGGAATCTCTGCCCTGCCAGCCCATAAGTCTATGCAGTGATGACCGCACAGACGAGAAGGAAACTGGACTGTCATCTATTCTGGCAGAGCCAAACCAGCTTTTAGCATGCGCCAACATGGAAATCGGATGTAGCTTACGCTTGGATTAGCCGCTGCAGTCGGGACTACAAAGGAGCTTGCTTTCAGGGGGAACGACTAGATTAGCTGCTACAGAAGACTGAATGCTTCAGGTGGGTCAGGGGGAATGTGTGTGTAATGTCCCAGTTGCTATATACTGGTGGTTAGAGAACACATGGCGGTGGGTAGAGAATACTCAGGCTTGAACTCTGTACCTTGGGTGTGGGTAAGCAAGGGCCTGAATCCCCTACCCACCACCATTTGCAAATAATTTGCAGATGCCTCATATTTGTTCTGTTTCTCAAAATCTGGTTTTTGTGTGTTTTTTTTTCCTTGCAAAGTCAGTAGTGCTGAGGTACACTGGTAGCATTGTTGCCTGACACAGCTACAGATTCTCTGGTTTAATTCTTGGCTGGGGTGCCTTTCATATGGAGTCTGCATGTCCTCCCATCTTGCAAAGAACATGTGTCCTGAGTGTTTCTCCCTGCTCTGCTGAAAATTGGCTTTTGTTCCAAGTCCGACTTTCCTGGTTAACAAAATGTTAAATAAAAATAACAGGCATTTGAATTTCAGACTTCATATTCTTCAGAAAGTACATGGTAACACAAAACCTTTTATTCTAGCAATTTCCTAAGTTTATAACATGAATATTTGAAATTTGTCCCCATTTTTTGGACTGTATTCCTCCATTATTGGCTTTGTCCAGGTTTTTTTTGTGCCAAGGTTGAGAGCTATGGTGAGAACTGAATTCACTGAATATGTTTGGGGGTTATATTCCCCCATTATTGGCTTTGTGCTAAGAGGTTGACAATTTGGTGAGAACTGAATTCACTAAATGGTAGCCATTCAAGTTTGTCTTCCTCTCTTTCACAAAACAGATTTGGCATAGTGGATGTTTTTGCACAGAACCCCCTGGAATGTATGGTGGTAACAGAATTTTTTCTAGCAACTTTCCAAAATTATACAAGCAATGTTTAAAATATGTCCCTGGTTTTTGGGCTATTGCACCCCCCCTTATATGTTGGCTTTTTCCAGATTTCTTGTACTGCAAAGTTCAGGAGATACAGCTGAGTATCGAGTAGATTTTACAAGGAGCTGACAGCTGCAGAGGAACAAAAGTTTAGTGCTGCTTATGCGGAGTCTGCTTCCATTGTTAATAGCACAACAGGTAGTGCACTTGCTTTTGATGTAGAAGGCTGTGGGTTCTACTCCCAGAGTAGGTAGATGCACTGATACTCTGGTTGTAAAGGGGGTGGATGCTGCAGTCCTTTTTAGCAAAGATACCTAGTAACTATGAACCTGTTATCAGTTTGCCATCCATTCCCTATTGCGATATTACTAGCTTATTTTTTAATGCAACATAGGCAATTTATTCCTCAAGGGCAACAGGCACTTTATTTGTTGATGAATGGAATTATTTAGAGGACTTTTACTTCTTCAGAGTGTGCATATTTACTGAAAAGTGGTGGACTGTAAAAGTCTGAGTAGACTTTTTTATGATGGAAAATGTTCTGAATTGGGCAGTTTTGTCACTATGTCCTCCCATTTTGTTTCATTGTTTACTGGAAAAATGTTCAAAACAATAAATTTAAAATGCCCTCTAACAACTGTACTGTACAAGGAATATAATTTAATACAATCAGGAAGGTGCATCAAAGAGCATGTGTATGTTATGTTCAAGGGGCCTATGATTTTGAAAACAGCCCAAAGTTGATCTTTATCTGCCAATGACAAAATGTATTTTTTGAATGTGGGTTTCAATGCCGTTTCAATGAATGCGAGTTTCAAGGGCAAGAAATTTTAATGCCAAGTCTATTTTCATTGTGAGACTGCATTGCTTTGTTTAGCAGATATCTATTAAAGTTTGTGCTGTAAAATGCAAAATAAAACTTTCAAATGAAATCCAGATCATCGCAGAAGTAAAGCAGTATATGCACATTACAGTGTTTATGGTAAATTGGATGAAATAACCAAGGAATGGGACATTGGAATGGCTGCAGGGGTGAGGCTCCATTCGACCATGATTTTGTGAGGGGGGAAGGGCAGCAAACTCAAAGGCAGCCCCAGCTAAACTACACCTCTAACTGTGCAGATTTTTGCAGAATGAATAGATTTTTGTTTCTTATTTTTGATTTGTTCCTCAAAATGTGTGGTTTTCTGGCAAATCATTTAGGAATGAAGTCACTAAATAATGACAGATATTGAGTTTCAGATGTCATAACCTTCAAAAAAATGCATGCTAAAGCAAGACTTGTTATTCTATTAACTGTCAGGTTTATACAAGAGCAATTTTTAGCACTGTTTGTATGTTCCCCCAATATATTTGGCCTTGTCTAGATTTCCTGCATTAAGAGGTTGAGAGGTCCATGCAAATAAATCGCTTTATAGAATTGGGAATATCCAAACCTCTCAACTGTCCCCAATTTTGGCTCAAAATGTTGCTCTCCCCCTAATAATCCCTCTACAAAATGGCAATTTTGGAAGAAAACGTGGAGGGTTTACAATTATAAATAGCTGTAATGATCAGAGTTATAGATTACTTTTATTTCAGAAATGCATGCAGATGCTCTTATTTTGTCAGCTGCTCAAGTTAACAGTACTAGTATTAAAAATGTGTCCCTTTGACAGGTTCCCAGCTGTATTGTGTGGCAATTTTATGTTTTTGCATCACGTTTGGTCTGTTTTTCATAAAATTGCAGTTTTCTGGCAAACTAGTGGCAAATCATTAAAGACTGAAGTTAAAATATAATGGCAGACATTTGAGTTTCAGATTTCATACCCTTCAGAAAATTCATACTAATGCAAGCCCTACTACTTATAAGAGCAATATTTAAAAATTGTCCTTATTTTTGGGCCTGTGTCCCACTTCTATGTATGGCTTTGTCAAGATTTCTTGCTGTGAGGTAAGAGTGTCAGAGCAATCACTGTCAGCCAGAGACATTTCAAATTGTGACATACTTGCTGCACCCCACTCCCACTGTAGTGGCTCTGGATGTGTCCAAGCAAGGCAAGGAGCAGTTATGCAGTTAAGTGTGCAGAGTATTCCCCCATCCAAGGCAGACCACAAGTATGACCGTGGCTTTTCATCTGTCCTGGATTTTGCAAAATGTTCTAGTTTTCTGTAATTTTTATACTGTTGATTTATGCTTCTTATTATTCAGAAAATGCATGCTGTCGCAGTGCCCTGAAGTGTACTAATTGGTTCTCTGACAGAGTAGCCGATGCATGGAATAGACTACCAAATTACATTAAAGTACTAGTTTAGATATTAAAAAAAAAAACAGCCTGGATACTTATTATGGGAAAAAGTGTTTTGGTATATTGGCAAGCTAGGGCATTAATCCCAGTGCTTGAAATGTATGCATGAAGAATGATGCACACAGTATCAAAAAATGTTCCCTGTTGCATTCAATCTGTCCAGGGTTGCTGCCATTTTAGTCAAAAACAGCAACTTTGTAAGATTCTAAATATTAAATAGTAGTTTCAGTGTCCTTATAGGACTACATGCTTCCAGGATCATGAAGACAGCCATCCAGATAGAAAAGTTTAGGTAGCTAAAATTTAAGAAACCGGTCTTAAAAACTAAAGGTAATGCTTGCGGCCATTATTTAGTATTAGAAGTGTAGTTCATACCCTTAAAATTCTCCACTCTCAAAATACTCATGGGCAGACCCACGAGAATGGGTGCTACTCCTCTGCTCAAGACCTTGGGATTGCAAGATATTGAGGAGATCATGCTTTCCTATTGTAAATCTGTGCTCTCTTGCAGAAATATAGTATCATTCTGCATGCAGAACCATCATGACTTGCAAGCCAAAGACTTCATTTACATCAAGTAAATCACAAAAAATGAACACTGAATTAGTGCTTGTAATTTCACATGGAAATTTTATGATGGGGTTGGAGGGCAAGTCATGGCAGCATTGCATGGATATTACTGCATTTGTGGAAATCAAGTTCATACCCGTTTACCTACAGAAAAGTTCTGGTTATTGCACAGGTTGCCATACGACAGAGGATTTATGTGAAGGAAAGATTGTGTTTCCTGTCATGAATATTATGAAAAATCATTTTTGCACAGCATTACACATCCAGAGAGCTTGCTCACATGGAGCTTGATGATTAGGTCAGTTCTGTAATAGGTATTGCATCTCATTATAGGGTGATGAAACTTAAAAAGATGTCTAGGCTCCAGGAGATTGAGTAATTCCATCTTTGAGTCAATTAATTTGATTACATAAGCAATTCCATCTTTGAATCAATTAATTTGATTACATGAGAACTGACTGCAATGCACAGTGAGGAATTGCATGGCACTATGTTTTTAAGGGGGGTAGGTGCACATTCAAAGTGTGTTGCTCTTATTCCTGATGACAGCGGTTCCGTCAGTAACCTAGAAATAATTCAGAAAGTCACTGAATATTCACATGCCATAGTTATCAATGGGACTGGCAAACCAACCTGTTCTCTGAACTGGAAGGAGGAATGATTAAGTTATTAAAAATCATAAGAAATTAAGGTTTGCATATGCAGAAAACAATCACTGTTCATTACTGATAAAAATCATAGCACAGTAGAAAATACAAAGTATTACAAGATTTTACTAAACACTATACAAGGATTGAGAGAATGAATACACAGCAGAAATTGCATTACTGAAGATTCAGTATGCAGTCTGTTCCATCATGACTTGGGCATGTTTTCATTGCAAGACCATTTTTGAAAGACTGTTCATGTCAGGGCCAGAACAGCATGTCCAGACTTGTTAAAGTGTCTCATCTAAAGGATTGTAGTCATTGTCCAGTCAAAATAAAAATTATTTGGTGATTCTTCACAGCATCTGATGGATGAACATGAAAGGCGAGGAGTATGGAGAATAACATGCATTTCATTTCTAAATGTGCTTTCATAACAAGATGGGTTCCTGACTGTTCTTCAGTATGCATCTATTTGCTTCCTGACTTGTTGTGAATATCGTGGAATTTGGAACTCATGCCTAATATAGATCAAACAAGCAATTGTGAGATCTTTTATTTATTTTTTAGATTTGTTGACCGGGAGTGTCCTACTAGAAGTAGGATTTTCAGCAGAGGCCTAGGGAGAAAAGCTCCACAGTTAAAATAAACAGACATTAGCTGCACTGGATTATATAGCGATTAACAATATAACATCGCAATTACTTACAACATTTTTACAGATGAAGAACATAGTACATCAGTAGACAACTAGAATTTTTATCTGTGAAGTACACAAGACATTAACAAATGTTACAATAAGAAGTTCCTGCTGTATAATAAAGTCTAGGCTTATGAGCTTGCTATAATCAAGGTAGTTAGTGGATAGTGGAGTGGAAAGAAAGGTAGTGGTTGGATGTGGTCGGTGATTTTAGAGTGGGAGTTGCAAGGGCATAGCCAGCATGTTTTTAGGTGCGCTTTTAGTAAAGTTTTGAAGTGGGTGCATGATGGTATGGAGGTAATTGTGGGTGGGAGGGAGTTCCATAATTTGGCTATGGTGCAAGAGAATAGTGCTTCACCAGCAGTTATTGGCTTTAGTGATCTGCAAGTGATTTTTGTTGCTGGATCTTAGTGGTCTGGTGGTGTGATAGGGTTGGAGTAGATTCTGGAGAGAGAGGACATTTAGTGGATGGTTTACTAGTTTGTGGGCGAGTGAGAGTTGATACCATTGAAGGAGGTGAGGGAGTTCAAGCCAGCCCAGTTCAGCAAGTGAGACAGTGGGGACTACGGTAGGATGCCCCTGTGGCGCATTTGACAATTTTGTTGTAGCAGGTCTCTAGTTTGTTTAGATCGCATTGCCTTAGGTTGGTATATATTGAAGAGGCATAAAGTAGAGTGGAAATAAGGTGGGAATTTGCTATTGAAATCTTTGCCGCTTTGGTGAGAAGTTGCTTATTTCTGTAGAACGCTCCTAGTTTTTTGTCGACTTTTTTTATGGTCATGGATATGTGAATATCAAATTTTAGTTTATTGTCTATTTCCACTCCTAGCAATTTGGTGTGTTCAGTTTGGTATATAGTGGTGGTGTTTTGAGTATGTTTGGTGAGTTGGAAGATGAATAGTTTATTTTTATTTGGGTTGAGTATTAATTGGGCATCGGATAACCAAGTTTCAATTGAGGAAAAGGCTTCCTCAAACTTTTTGCAGTTTGGGTAGGGACTGGGCTGAGCAGATGATGGTAGCGTCATCTGCATATTGTACGAGTGTGCCATGTTTGGTGGCAGAGGCTAAACTATTGTTGAAAACAGAGAAGAGTAGGGGTCCAAGGATGGATCCTTGAGGAACCCCTATGGAGACAGGTAGTTGGGAAGATATGTTATTCTGCCATACAACGGATTGTTGGCAGTCAGACAGGTAACTCAAACCAGTTGGTGACTGATTGAGAGAAGGATAGGTTATTGAGGACAGAGATGAGGTGTTTGTGTGGGACCATGTCAAATGCTTTAGATAGGTCTAGGAAAGTAACAGAGAAGAGAGAGCCATTGTTTTTTATGCTGAAGGATAGTGTTAGTAAAGGCGACTAAGGCAGTGGTGGTGCTATGATTTGGTCGGAAACCATGCTGAGTATTGGAAAAAGGTTGTTGGTAAGGAGGTAGTCTGAGACCTGAGAGTGTATGCATCTCTAGTATTTTGGAGAGAGAATAGCTATGGGGCAGTAATTGGTTAGTTCTGTGGAGGGTCTACCTTTGTGGAGGGGAATTATATGTGATACTTTCCACAGTGTGGGAATGTAACTTTGACAGATCGGTTAATCAAGATGGATACTGGGTAGGCCAGAGCATCAGCTGCGATTTCACTTGGGAGGTTGTCTGCTGCTAATTTGGTGGGTTTAAGTTTAGTTAAGAGTTTTTTTTTTTTTTTTATGTTGGAGGTAGGTACAGGAGAAAAAGAGAAGGCAGTGGGGAGATTACTAGTTGAAGGTGTGGGTTGGAGGGGAGGGGTGGTTGTGTTGTTTAGCTAGTGATAGTATGGTTTGTGTGAAGTGTGTGTTGAATGAGGTAGCAATATTTTCTGAGGAGTGAGGGATGTTAGTAGGAGGGGTACTGACTTTACCTGGGTGGAGGATGGATTTTATGGAGGACCAGAATTGTTTGGGGCTGTTTTGGGAGGAGTCTAGGGCAGACTGGTAGTATTGGAATTTATCCTGTTTTATTAGATTTTTGACTCTATTGTGTAATTCTAGGAATTTGTCTAGTTGAGGGGGTTTTGGTTTTATGCCAGTGCTCCCAGGCTTTATCCCAGTTTTTCCATTTCTGACTTAGTGGTTTTCTGTAGCTATGGGGAGGGTTGTGCTTTGGTTTTGGAAAGTCTTATGGGGGCATGGTAATTAAGGATGCTCAGGAAAGAATTCTACTGCGTCAAGACTGAGGTACTTGAGGATGCCAGTTACATTCTTTGAGGGATGAGATGAATGTGAGTGGGTTAAAGTTTAGTTTTTTACGTATGGGACGATAGGTGACAGGTTTAGCTTGGTATAGGTATTTTTTTGAGAAGGCATGTTGGGGAGCATCACAGAGGCTAATAAGCAGCCTGTTATATATGACTGGGGGCTCTTACTGACTAGTATCCAATCCAGGGTAGTGTGCTTGCTGGAGTTTTTATTTATCCTGGTTGGCGACTGGACTAGTTGGGTGAAGCCATGAAGGTTTACATGATGGGTTGGATGGTTGCCAGAACAGGATTGCCACTCAATATTGAAATCACCTAAAATTATAGTTTCTTGGGGGAGATGGTGTGTAGACCAGCTGAGGAGGTTTTCTAGTGGAGGGATGTTTTGGCCAGGTGGGAAGTAGCATCCAATTATGCTGATGGTTTTGTTTTGGTTTATTTTGAGGTTGGTATATATTATTTCTTCATTGCCTATTTGTGGAGCTGATTATTTTAAGATCTGGATGTTTAGATGCTGTTTAAATATTATAGCTACACCACCTCCTTTCATGTTTAGCCGGTTAAAGATGGTTTAATCTTGGCAAATTAATCCTGTAGTGTTCATTTTTAATTGGTCAGTGGTCCCATGATTGTTGCAATTTAAACTAAATATAGAATGCTTAATTTTTGTTAAAGAAAACAGGACCTTTATTTCCTTGTCTCCCATGTATGGGCTTCTCCTTATAAATCAAGGAGATAGCCATGCTCTTCACTATGTCATGTGACGGTTATTTGGAACCTAAAAATAAAAAAGTGACATGACACCACTGAACTTGGAGTCAAAAGATCATCCAGAATTGCCACCTGTATGTTCTATAACAAGAGTTTAGAAGGTAAAATCTATAACTGCACATGACAAGACTGCATACTTAAAAAAATTTCTAAGCAGTCTAAAAATGGCCAAATT